>NC_044601.1:300000-450000 GCF_901933205.1 Camarhynchus parvulus | reverse complement strand
AAGATGAACAGTTAGCCACAGCCTGGAGATGGATATGCTGCAAACTACCACAGCAGAGACCCAATCGTCCTGTCACCAGATCTCAGACAAGACCACATTCTGCACTGGACCAAACATAATGAAGCTACTACTCTCCAACAACAGACAATAAGCAAAGCTCCTAAAACTCCTCTCCTCTTCGTTATCCTCCCCCCTTTCCCCTTCTTCCCATCCCAAAAACTCCACCACTTACCTGCATACTCCAATTGCCATCAAACCAATACCTACCTTCCCCATACAAACCTCTACTTAGCTTTAGCCTTCCCCCTGAACTCCTCCAAAGCATCTACTGTCCCTCAATGCTGCTGCCATATCTTAATGCTGCCTCCACCAGTGGCCAATCACACATCCCCACTGCGCAAAATGATCCCATTGGCAAACTACTACCTCAAAAACCATTAATTTCCTCATTGTCATAAAACCAATACCCGTCCCCTTTTTAAAGGTTTTAGAAAAGGTGAAGAGAAGATATAGAAAAATGATCGCCCTCCAAAACTACTATTTTCTCATTTCAACCCCCTTCACAAAAGCATCAACTCTTTTACAAAGATGGCAAATAAAGCCTCTTGGAGTTCCTGGGCTTCTGGATGATCCCGAGACCATTGGTGGTGGATGCCTGGCTAGCAGCACAGCCCAAAGGGAATGTTTGGATCGCACTTGCTAAGACTCTTCAACAGAACACATTCCTGTCCATGGGCAGTGCTAACAATCTCTTGGCCTCATGCCTGATAGAGATTCCTTTGAGGAATTCCCCTCCTTCACAGGGAAGGAGCCCAACCCAGTGGACACTTGGGATGAGTGGTGCACCAGAGGGACTCCAAGAATTGGAGCTTCTGGGGTCCTCCAAGGCCACCTAGTGTGTCAAATTCTATTACAGACCATCAGGTAAAGCATGGCCTGTCTCTGAATACCAAAAATCTATCTACCTAAAAGACATGTCACCTACCAACAAAATCTATAACTCAGTTAACTGGTGCAATTATACCAGCAACACATTATCCGATTCCTCTTGTCATCCCAGACTACTGCACTGGGGTGTGTTCTTGATCTGTGGGGACAGCGTGAGGGCAGGAATCCCCTCCCATCTGCAGGGAGGTCCTTGTACGCTTGGCCAGCTTACCATCCTCACCCAAACTCAACACTGATTCACGACTGGCAGATGAAGAACACATTGGCCTGTTAGAAAAGAAAACTCACTCAATTAGATGAAAATTGCAATAGCCAAGTTGTTGATTGGCCACCTATGAAGAGGGTGGTGATGTTCCTTTTCTACTCTGGCTTGTTTCTGTGAAAGCCCTCGTGAGCTTTCTCACCTGGAGTCTTGGCTTGGTAAGCACACCAACTTAACATCTGCTGTATTAAGTGACCTCCTGTCAGACAGGTAAACCATCAGGCATGCCACGTTCCAAAACGGAGCCACTATTGACTTTTTCCTCCTTGCCCATGGACACGGCTGTGAAGAGTTTGAGGGGCTGAGTTGCTTCTATTTATCCAACCACAGCAAAGGCATCCACACTCGCATCCAAAAGATCCAAAATCTAGTCCAAGAACTTAAAACTGACAGCCTAATGGTTCGAAGATCTCTTTGGGCATTGGGGACTCAAGGGATGGGTTACTTCCCTCCTAAAAAATTTTTTTTTGGTCCTTTTAATTGGTTTTATTTTCATATGTATGTTCAGCTGTTTTAAGAAGTTACTCGCAAGGTCTCTTGGAGAAGCCTTTTTATTAAATAAAGAAGGGGGATTTGTGAGAGCCAGAGATCCAGCCAGAGAAAAGCTTGCTGGGCTCCTCTGGAGGGCTAACCCCTGAGCCACTGACTTTCTAGTCAGGGTGAGCAAACACCACCCCCAGAGATCTTTGTGACTTTATGTTGAACCCACATTACTCATTGGCCCTTCCCTTTGTCCTCCAGCCCCAAGCCCTTACCCCATTGGTTACCAGTTTTGAGCCACCCCCCATCTTCCCTATATAATCCCCTGTTTTTCCTTGGTTCAGAGAGTTTCTGTTCATGGCTCCCTTCACAGAGGGCCCTGCTCTTAATAAGGGCTACTGCTCTGTGGAATGCCATGCGGAGCTCTTGGGTCTTTCTCTGTGTCACCCAGAAGAAGAAAGCCAAAGCCATACACTGCACGCCAGGCTGGGAGAAGGATGCGCCTGTGCCCCTGAGCCATCCTTCTCAGGATGCTCTTCAGTAAGCTCGTGGCACCCTTACCACCCCCTCGCCACTGCAGCACCTGTTGAGCCTGTCATTTTCCTCCAAAGTTCAGTCAGGCTGTCTGGGATCTGCAACAGACTTTGTGTGGATGCATTTCTTCTGTTACCCTAAAGTTCAGGAGTTCAAACTGTAGTCAAATTAAGACCCATTTCAAAGAGGTAAACACTCATTTCTCTTCAAGACCTTCACCCCATCAAGTTGTTTGCAAAGACATTAGCTCCCATCTTTCCTGTGTTGAAAGGATGACTTTGAGAAGGTTTTGTTGGGCCTCCAAGGCTCAGAGCTGAGATGAACACCACGGTGGGCTAGGCCTGGATGGGCCCTCCCTTCCTGCAGTACAGTTGCCGAGGGTGAGCTGCAGCAGTGTTGCTGCATCCCCTTGTTGCATTTGCAGTGCAGGAGGTGAGGGAGAATTCTCTGTGTGTGTGTGTAGTGAAACACTGGAAATTGCTCCCAGCTTCTGTCTGAACAGTGACATCAGCAAGGGGCAGTCAGGCCTCCTGTAGTTCTTGAAGGAAATGAGGAAAGATCTTTACACGTTAATGGCTTTAAGCATTAATGAGTTTTATTCAGGAGCTGACATGGTGGCTTGGGTTTTTGTTGCAGTCTCAGACTTCTCTCAAATTTGTTTTTAGGGCTGTATTATAAATGCCTCAGTAGAATGGTCAGCGATGTAACTGCTGTTCACTAGAAGAAAGAAATTTTATCATTAAGTCTGCTGTGCTGTTAGCAAAGCATAACTGAAATATAGCTCATAAAGCATAACATAAATATAGCTCAGAACTCCATAAATGCAGTCCCTGCCAAAAGTGTATTGCAGATGGATTTTCAAAAGTAAATCACAGAATCACAGAATTTCTAGGTTGGAAGAGACCTTTAAGATCATTGAGTCCAACCCATCTTCTAACACCTCAACTAGATCATGGCACCAAGTGCCAGATCCAGTCTTTTTTTAAACACATCGAGGGATGGTGACTCCACCACCTCCCTGGGTAGATGATTCCAGTATTTGATCACTCTTTCTTTGAAAAACTTCCTCCTTAATTCTAGCCTGTATCTCCCTTGGCACAGTTTGAGACTGTGTCCTCTTGTTCTGTCTGTTGTTGCCCGGAGAAAGAGACCGATGCCCAGCTCACCACAGCCACCCTTCAGGAAGCTGAAGAGAGTGATAAGGTCACCTCTGAGTCTCCTTTTCTCCAGGGAGAAAAATGTAACTAATTCAGTTGTCCCTACATAGATGGGGATTATATGTAGCCATAATCTCCTTAGACCAACACCAGCACTAAAAGGATGACTTCAGTGTAGATATGAAGAATACTGGAATTTACATGTCCTGGTAGACTAGATCAAAAAGAATTTTGGATGGTTTAGTGAAAGATGGCAGGCTCCAAAGCCTATCAGGTAAAGAAAGATAAAACTTTGAAAGTTGTGCTCCATCTCTCTCTGACCCCTTCCCCGCGCCCACATTACCAGCACATGCAGACTCCTTGGTGCCTTTATCTATGATATTCATCGAGGTGGAGTTAAAAGACTCACCAGGATCAGTGTCTGAGGTGCAGTAACCATCACATACCCAGAACAGCCAGACTGGCCCAGGCTTTGCTGACTGCCTCAGCATCCTGGAGAGCTGAGGAGTGCTGATACACAGAGCGAGGAGGAGATTGGAAGTGCCAGAAACCAGCAGCTGTAACCCCAAACGTTTCCTGACACTCTCCCTCTCAGTCTTTTAAGCACAAAACTCAACTTACAGCCACCACTTACTCATCTTCCAGGTGGCTGATCCTCACTATGATTTTAGCAGAGAGGATTGTTAAAAACCTGATACTCTGCCTGTCCAGCCTGGGCTTCTCTAGTTTGGACACAAACATTCCATATCTTTAATTCTGTGTGAACACTGAGGTTTTTTGGATGGTGTTAATTTCTGTTTTGGCCAGTTGCAAATGTATTTGTGAGCAGAGGGAGTATTTTAAATTTCCTGGTACTGCTCAGTGAGACAAAGGGAAACTTTGTGGAATTGGCATATATGCTCAGACACTGCTTGGGCTGGGTCTGATTTTTGCAAAAGCCTGCACAAAAACCCTGTCTGAGATGTCTGTGAACATGCAGCAAGGTGAGAGATGTCCCAAGCAGAGTTTTAAAGCATGTGCTCCTTCTGTTGCCTGTTGGGAGGCTTAATTTCAGATCCTGAGTGATGCTGGGAGTTAGGGATTTTTGCAAACCTCCCAGAAAAGCGGTGGCTCACAGACAAGAAAATCTCTAGAGTCAAACTGAGTGTATTTTTAGTGTTTTACCTAAGTTAGCATTTTCTTGTGCTAGTGAAATGTTCTTCATGTTGTCTTCTTGGGGGATTTTTTCACTAAAATGTTGCTTCATTGACTCTTAGCAAATTATCAGCAGATACAACAAGTATGTGTGACACCACATCTGCAGGATGTGGTAACTGCTGAGTCTGGCTCAAGGCTATTTTAAAGGAAAATACATGAAATTCTAAACTCTGCAGAAAGGTTTGCATGCCCTAATTTTTATTTCTCCTTCATAGAGTAGCTCCAGCTACTCTGAAGAGCAGGTATCAGTATCTCCACAAAAAACTGTCCCATATTCAGGAATGAGTATCTGAATTTGACAAGCAGCAAGTGGAGTCCTGGCACCAGTCATCTGCTTTATAGTCATCTGTTCATAGATAACATCTATGAACTCTGGCTTTTTTATTTCAAATTGAAGATAAGTTCCTCTAGAATTATTTATGTTGATATTGAACAGTAGCTTATTTCTTCAAAACCTAGGATTAATTAGTCCAAAGGGTCAGGGCTGTCAGGAGGAGGCACAGCAATGGCTTGACCTGCTCAGAAATTCCCCACCGTTGTCCCAGTGTTTGTGAAACTGACATATGCCTGCCCCTTGGACTCCACTACAGTGTCTCCCCCATCTCCTCTGAGGATTTCTGGCAGAGAGAGGGATGCATCCAGACAGGTTCTTGTCTTTTGGTCCTTGTCTGCTTGGCCTGCAGGCACACTTGGCTCTTCCAAACACAGGTCAAGAAAGCAAAAGCATGTGCAGCTATGCGACTTCTTGGAATACAAGAACTCATACAGCAAAACTCACCCAAGCCCTTCCCCAGTTGTCTTCTTGATGTTGAAATTTCTGGTATCCCAGCTCCAAGGCTATGACAACCATCCACCCCTCCTCATATCAGTGGATGTGTCTGGGGGGGCTGGTGATTCCTCCAAACCGCCCTTCTCCTCCCTGATCATCCAATTTTCCCATCATAAACTCCACCAGCACCTTCAGCTATGCAGAGAAAAGCCTTGGTCTCAGCCCAGGTGCTGACAGTGTGCCAAGCAGCCTTTGCCATCTCTCCTGAGCCTTTTCCTCTGCACAGAAGGCTTTGGCTGTGGGCAGTTCTTGCAAACTTTTGTTGGAGAGAGAGGGCTGCCAGGCACAGGCACCTCTGGGCAGCCAAGTTGGCCAGCAAGGCTGCAGCCGGCTGCTGAAGATGCCATTACCTCGATATGCTCAGCCAGCATGGCCTGGAGCTCCATCTGCTCCTCCTGGGCTGGGCTCAGCAGGTTTGGCCACAGGCAGATGGCCAGGTTGCTGCAGGTCATTCTGCTGGTGGCCCCCATGCTGGCTGATGTGTTGCCACAGGATGAGCAGCTGCTTGAGGAGGAGCAGGTTTGCTGTGGGCAACTTCTGGGCTGTCCTGAGGGAACAGGAAGGTAACATCCATCAGGCAGGTGTTGCCCACAGCTGCCCCCAAAGCTGGCATGAGGCAGGGGGCAGCCAGCAGCCATGTTGCACAGGTCTGCAGGTGCTCTCAGCCAGTGTTCAGGCCCTGCGCTCGAGGAAGTAAGCCCATCCTGGCCATGTCACCACTCAGTTGCACACACTCTCCTCAGAGCTGATCCTGTGTCCAGCACCGGTTGTGGTCATGATCCTGCCCTCAGGCCCAAGCCTAGTCCTGGGCTGGTCCCAGTCCAAATCCCAGCACAGAGTTCCTGCTCTTGTTCATTTCCCCAAGGGTGGATACCCTGTGAGCATGGAGGTGTGGAGTTAGCTGACAAGGGTCACTAGACATGATACAGCTGGCTGACCAAGGGTTTGAGGGATAGCAGAGTCAGCTCTTGTTCTCCATCTAAAGCAGAGATAGAGCATCCTTGGGGGCAGCTGTTAGACAAGAAAGGGATACAAAAACAGGAGCAAGAATGTAGAAATGTCTCAGCTGAATAAACCGCAAGAATGCAGAAATAGGTGTGTTTGACCTTTAACCATGTAACCAATGATGAGCTTACTTTTGCAATATGTATGAGCTTCATTAACCCTAGTATAAAAACATGTATCGATTATCAATAAAGGAGACTTGCTGATCGTTCGCATCGAGTGCTGCTTTTCTCCCACCGACCCAACATGGAGGTAACTGATGGAGTTGGCAGGATGCTATGGGGCTGATGGCATCCAATGGAGACAAAGGAAACCCTGTGGAGCTCAGGGTGGCCTTTATGGAGCTTGAGCTCATTTGGGATTGAGAAGGGAGGAAACATCAGGGGATCCAGGTTGGCGTGATGGGAGCATGGAGAATTCAGAGCTGGTGCGTGTGTCAGGATGCTATAGAGCATAGCAAAGTATGTGTGGAAACCCCATGGAGACAACCTGGACCCTATGGGGTGGCCATATGAGGCTTGAGAGTGCATATGGGAAGTGGGGGGAGCTGCCTGGAGTGGGGGATGCCATCTTGGGCTGGGGGGCTATAGGGCACCAGAGAAGTCATTTGGGGCTAAGGGGAAGCAGTGAGACTGCAGCAGTGACTTCTGGAACAGTTGTGTCCCAGTTGGAACACCAACAAAGGCAGGAGCTGTATCCTGAGCTGGCAGCACCCACACAAGGTACACATTGCACTGCTTGACATCTCTCTGTGACATCGTGTGTTGGGAGCAGTGGCTTTCAGCGTGCCTCACTGCAGGGAGCATGGGTTTTGTAGCTGTCTTTGCAGCTTGTTTTGCTTCCCTTTCAAGGGATCTGGCTGGACTTTCCTGCCCTTTTCCCCTCATTTCCAACCCTTTTCTCTCTTCACATTTCCTGCCCTTTTCCCCTTCACCCTCTCTCTCTCATCCCAGTCACAATTCTCACCATTTTCCCACCCTTAGTGTAAATATTGCATTATTTAAATGTTCTTGAGGAGCCCTTCCTTGATTTTTAAACAACATGCATGTCTCTCATTAGGAAGGCAACATAAAAGCAAAACAATACATGTGGTAAAACAATAAACTTACACTAAGCAGAAATAAGTCAGGTAATAGACATAATTAGTAGCACATGAGAGATAGGGTTTTCAGAAAAACACCTCATTGATTTCCTAAATATTGTACCATGACCCAGAGTCTGCAATGGCTGGCAAGCCTCATTTCACAGCAAGGATCTGCAGAACCATTCTTGGGAAAGGTTTTGTCTTGGTTTGGAAAGACAGGAGTCTGCTAAGGAAGGCAGAAGCCTGAAAAAGAAAAAAAAAAAAAAAACAAAATCAAAATATTTAAAAAAAAAAACAAAAGAAAAAATAAAATTAAAAAAATAAAAAAAAATAAAAAAAAAAAAAAAAAAAAAAAAAAAAAAAAAAAAAAAAAAAAAAAAAAAAAAAAAAAAAAAAAAAAAAAAAAAAAAAAAAAAAAAACACCAACACAACCCTAATAGGGGTGGGGTTGGGGGTTTTGTTTTTTTTTTTTTTATATTTTTTTTAGTTTTTGGGGTTTTTGTATTTTTTTTTTTTTTTTTTTTTTGTTTGTTGATTTTATTATATTTAATATTTTTTTCAATTATAATAAGCAGCAAAAAAGAATCGATCGTGGCTCTCAGCGTGTTTAAAAAAAAAAAAAATCAAATTAAAAATAAAAAAAAAAATATATTATCAAAGTATTAGTGGTTTTTGGTGGGGGGGGATGGGACAACTCTCTTTTATTTTTTTTATTATTTATAATTTTTATTCATATATATAAAAAAATCAGCAAAGGGGAAAGCCTCGTAGCAAAAAAAGAATATAATCAAAAAAAAAAAAAAAAAAAAAAAAAAACTAAAAAAACAAAAAAAACAAAACAAAAAAAATAAAAAAAAAAAAAATCATATAATTTTAAATTTAAATTATAAATACTTCAAAAAATAAAAATATTTTTTTATTATTTAATAAAGAAATTATAATAACATATTTTTTTTTTTATATTATATAGGTACCCTTATATGTGGGTTTGCTGCACCACTAAGCAACAGCACGCTGGGCCGAGGGGAGGCCCGCAAAGGGGAAAACAAAAGCCACATTAAAAAACCAAAAAAAACAAAAATTACAATTTAAATTTTTATTTTTTTTTAAATTTTTTATTTTTTTAAAAAAAAAAAAAAAAATATTTTTTAATTTAGTTAAAAAATTTTTTTTTTTTTTTATTTAAAAAAAAAAAAAAAACAAACAAAAAAAAAAAAAAAAAAAAAAAAAAAAAAATTTATATTTTTTATTATTATATTTTTTTTTTTTATTAAAAAAAAAATTATTATTAATTTTTTTTTTTTATTTTTATTTAAAAAAATAAATAAATAAAAAATTTTTGTAATAATTTTAAAAAAAAATTTTTTAAAAAATATAAAAAAAACAAAACAAAAAAAAAAAAAAAAAAAAAAAGAAAGCACTAAACAGTTTACAACTAATAACAGCCATAATCTGGGATTACTACTCATTCTTCTCTTGCTATAGAAGATAAAACAGCAGAGATTGTAATAAATTATTATGTTAATTAACTAGTGCAAAGCATTGATACCAATAGAATCTTTGATGAAATCAAGGGTCTAACAAACTGTATCTGCACATATTTTAGACAGCTTATTATTTTATATCTTTAAACTGGTGTTATCCAATGTTTTATCATATTTGTTTCAGTTGGTGCCATCTTAACAAAGGAAGTGTATCTTGTAATTTATATGAACAGATTTGAACAGAAGTCAACTTTACACAAGCTTCCCATTAGTCCCTTCTATGATAATTGTATTTTACAATGTAAACAAGTGTATTTTAACAGAATTCTAAATTAATTTAAATGAAATTAAATGTCACTTAAATATAACAAAAGTATACCTATTAGAACTTAAAGTTTATGTTATTGAAACTGAATGGAAATTGATCTTAATAGCATTTAACAAAACTTCAAATAATTTAGATTAAACAACACTTAAACTTGACTTTGTTTAAATTTAGTAACACTTAACAAAATTGTTAAGGCAGAAATTAATCTTAACAAAAATCAATTTAATAGAATTTTACCTTAACAGAACTTCAATTTAATAGAATGTAAAATTAACATCACTCAAGTTTGACAATACTGAAGCTTAACCTTGCTCAATCTTACCAACACTTGATTTGTGTTAAATTAAAACTTAGTAGAACTGAAAATGAGTATCACCTAAATTTAACAAAAGTTAAGTTTAATAGAACTGTAACAAAACTAGCGTTGAGAATGTTCCTTTAGAAGCTCCAGATACAACAGAATTTTACTAATTTTGACTCTATTATTACAAATGAATAATATAGCAGCAACATGGAGTTACTGGAAGGATTATAAAGATGTGACAAATATGTTGTAATTTTGTGTAATTTAGTTTGGAGAATAGCTCATGGTAACTGCAAATATTATTGAAAATACTTATTCATTGTAAGGATTTTCCTGGTATAAATATAAGTTTAAGAGGACTTTTTGAAGTGCAGCTTTATTGGAAAAAAAAATTACAACAATGTAGATTTTGGCAAAATGTCCTTCAACTTTGCAACTTTTCGCAGATGTCTATACAATAGATTTGAGCTTGGCCTAATAAAGGTAATGGGATATAAATATTTAAGGCATAAAACAGTAAGAACCCAGTTATATAATACTGTCATGAGTTCTGCACAAGTAATTTGGCTAGGTTAGTTGGTGTGTAAATTTGACACATATATAAACAATTACAAAGTCAGGATTTCAGATTGTTTTAAAAGAGTGAGTTACCATTCTCTGCAGCTGTAGTCTATTAATGTACTTACACTGTTTTGATATCAAGTTAAATTTTAATTTAAACGTGGTAAGGAAAAATAACTACACTTGAATCAATAAATAGGTGTACATAAGCCAAAAGCTGTCACATGTGCCTTTATAGCAAAAAAGTTTCACAATAAAATTACCTTATTAAAATTGGGGGTAGAAAGCAAGGAAACTGACAAAATTATGGTTAACATAACTTTGTCTGACTGTGCAGTGGAGTTTTTGTGAGCTAATTATTTCTAAACCTCAAATATTTTTTGCAGATAATGTTAATGGGGAAGTCAGGGTTTATTTTAAAGTGAGAAAAGAAATGCTTTAGTTAATGCGTGGTTAAATCTACCATGGGCCTCTCTCAGCTAATTGTTCTCAGAAACTATTGCAAATCATTCTGTGTTTTGACATTAGGTTTTAAAGTTAACTGCTGCAGGGTTACATTTTAGTCCAATAATATTCACCCTAAATATTTCTGAAGAGGGATTTTTTTAATTTTGCAAGAGGTCACAGTATTTTACAAATATGAATTTTGCTTTCCACAAACTAAAACATTTTCTACGTGGTGATAAATGGTGTTTTAAAGGTACCAGCTTGCAATTATATCTTTAAGCATGTAAGTTTCTAATTTTCATGGTAACAGGTACCATCACTATAATTTAGTGATGAAAGAAAGAACCAGTGTTAATTTAGTGCAATCAGACTTTTAAACTAAAATTCTTTTAAAAAGGGGTATACATTCCACATGGCAAGCTCTCTCAATCATGCAATGCATCAAAATTTCTGTTAAAAAAGTTCTTGTTATGTTACTGATATGTAAGACATTGCATTCACAGGTTTGAATCTCTCCAGTTAAAACCCACAGTTCACTGAAAAGACAAGGTTAACTTTAACAAACATATTTAAATGCATCTTCTAGGCATTCTGATAACGGCGTGCCGTAGCTTCAGCATTTTATGTGGGGTGTGATCCTGCCGTGTACTCGGGGCTGACTGGAGGGGGGAAGGAGTGGGGCAGAGGGGGGCACATGAGGGAGCTGTCACCCCGCGCTTGGGAGATGGCCGGAGAGCTCTGATGAGCCTCCGAGCCCAGGGGACCAATACAGTTCCATGGTTTCTTCGTCTAGCAAACCTCACTAACCTGATTTTATTAGCTATGTCGGTGTTTTGCTTTCTGTCAGATTGCGGGCAGTCCTCTTCGTCATTGTAACCTTCTCTCTCTCGTTGTTCGTAGGCAAAGAAACAAGGAATGGTTTTACTGAAATAGGAGGTGTTAAGCAGAAGGTCTCTATGAGCCAAGCAGTGGCAGCAGGGGCAGCAGATGTGACTTCTCCATCAGCTTTTGATTGCATTAATAAATTTTGAGCCAAATGCCACATAGTTAGTGATTTTGTGGCTATTTCTTCTCCCATTGTAGCTGCCACCCATAATGTTTGCACTACCTCCTCCCACCTTTCGACGAAAAAGGAGGTTTGTACATCTACTCTCATGCCATTTCTTTTACACAGCAGCAACAAAGTTTGCAATGTCTGTTTATCATATTTTACCCCTTGTTTGCCTAACATAAGTGTCCATATATTTACTGCATCTTTTTCTTCGGTAGATACCTGTGTTCCCACTTTTTCCCCAGTAGCTCACCTTTCCAAAATTGCAGTCTAGGCTTCTTTTTTCAGCCCTGCATGCCATGTAATTCTGCAGCTCTCTTTGCTGCAGTTTTTCTTGGCAGCTCTCCTCACCGCCTCTTCCCTGGCACCTCTCAGGCTGCCTCTGTCTGTGCCACTCTCCTCACAGCCAGCTATTGCTATCACCTGGGATCATGTCCAACCATGGATCATGTCCAACCACGTCCTGTCATGTGGGAATCCATAAGGTTAGAGGGTTTTAGGTTGTTGGGAAAAAAGACAGCCCTCAGTTGTAGCAGAGTTATGAATATTGCTGATGCATCATGTAAGCTGTAGGGAAGATGTGAGGAATAGAACAATAGATCTATGTTTAGTGTTTCAGAATATCTTTCTAAGTTGCAAAAAGTTTCTAGAAGCAAGGTTGACTTTATGAATAGGGTTTTATGTATTGTATTCCTATAAATGAACAAGCAAGAATTGTTTTAACTCAAGCTACTCGTGCTTATGTTGATTGGTTAGAATCACTGTCAATATTCTTTTGCTCTGTGTAATTGGCTAAGTCGGGTACCTGGCATGTTGTAACAATAATTTTCCTGGGCTTGCTGGCTGGATTGCGAGCTGTCAGGATCTCTGCATAGACAAACTATGTATTAGACAGATTCTGGAAAATAAACAGCTCACGTTGCATTCCTAAGCAGTCCCATCCCATTTGTGTCTGTACAAACATTGTCGGCGCACTATCACACTGGGATCACCAGATGTCGCAATAGAGATGGGCAAGGATACCTCCTTCTTTATTCACCACAGGCAATCTTTTTTCTCCATAGCTTATATTTGTATGGTTATCAGAAGGCATCATGTTTAATTCTAATTGGTTAGCAACTTTTTGCTTCCTCGGTTCATTGATTGGTTATGGCTAATGTACATGTTCATCAAAAACTTTCTTCTCTAGATATGTTTACATTCTTATCTCCTGGGAAGTCAGTCTTTCACACTGGCAGAATCTTGCTCCTCAAGGTGCAAATTGCTTTCCCACAAGAATAGATTGATATGCAAACGGATACATAAACTCACTGTTACAATTCCTTTCTCAAGGGAATTTATCAGGCTAGCTGTTAGCTGTACCAGCCAAAGCAGCAAGGCCTGAATCATTATTTTACAAGATCACACATCTCCATGCTGCCACGGTCTTGTCTGCAGCAAGGAACAGGACCTGGCAACTCTCATGTCTCTCAAGTGTAGGATGGCTCTGTGTTAACTTCCTTAGCATTTTAGTATGTCATTTAACGCAGAACAATCTCCAAAGTGGAATTTTTACTGTTGCTGAGGAGATGGTGATGGGCCATTTCTCCCATTTATTGTCATCAATGCAAGGATTCTGTTGAATTGCTGGTTGCTGCTGCCTTATTTTTCAGATAGATTCAGCTCCTTGCCCTTCATTCTCCTTTAGTTTTGAGATCAGTTATGATGATCACACTCAGTCATGATCAGGCAGGTCTGGTGTCTCTAGAAATTGTGCAGTAGGGCTGGAGTTCTGGAGGCTGATGATACTGTTGGAATCATCACAGAAAGTGGCAATCCACTTCTGCTACCAGAGTGTAAGGGCTTTGGGCAGCCCTGCTAAAAGGAGATGGTTACAGACATCAGACCAACAGCTTAAGGGACGATCAGTCCACATGTAAATGCAGTGTGTGAGAAAACACAGCTCAGTAGTACAGTTATTTGGGTGATAATAATATTACATAATCCACCATGACTGGACTGCATCTAACATCTGGGCATACAAAGACTTACATGACCACATCTGTCAGGCACCAGGGTACAATCTCTTCTCCACACAAGCGACCTATGCTGGCCACTGGCCCTGTGGAATGCAAATGCCATGGCTGGACTGTCCTTTTTACCATCAAGCTGCAGAAGTACCATTTGGCTGGTTAGCCAAACATTACACTCGCCCATGCTCCCTCTCTGCACCAGCTCTGTCTCTGGAGTGCACAGGGCCCTGTAAATCTATACACAGCAGTACTGCCCCACATTCCTGGGTGGGCACAGGCCTGGAAGTACTGTACAAGGCAGGAAGAGCCTCATGCCCCCCTTCTATGCACTGTCTTGAGAAACTACTTCTTGGGCACAGCAGCCTTACAGGCACCCAGTGAGTCTTGGCAAAGGTCAAACTTATGGTTCATGTGTGGAAGTCACTGCACAGAATGCAAAATGAATGCATGGGGTAAGATCCTGAACAGACAAGAGGAAACAGGCGGAGTCTCAGAAGCAGAAAAAAATCTTGGTTTAACCTAAGAATGACCACAAACACTGCTGACAGTGATCACACCCATTTATACCAGCCTTACAGTATAGTATGTTAAAAGCCAAATAAACCAAGATAGCAGTGATGTGGAAGAAAAAGAAACAACTTGAAAGAAAGCATGAAGACAATATTAAATGATCAAGGAAATTGTACTGGTTATGATTTTTATTGTTTTTTAAAGAAATACAAATCTTGTAACACTGCCTAAATTAGTGAAATATTGAAGTACCACTTGGCCACAGGCCCCTGAAAGACTGTTTCAGCTTCTCAAAGGTGTGAGTCACATCTTAAAGGTGAAAAATAACTGAAACTAGAAACATCAGTGGACGCACCCAATCTCAAAAGTCTCATGCTCCTTCTTTTCTATCTAAATTAAATTAAAATAATTAAATTTAACAATAAACACATAAACAGATAAATACAAACAAAACCAAAATAAAATAAATTTAAACAAAATTTTAAAAATTACCTTTAAATAAATTAAAAATTAACATTTCCAGCTGCTTAGTTATTTGTATGAATATATTCTGCTCTCTTGCACTGTGGATGTAGAAGAACACTTAAGGAGCCTTTCAACATATTTCGAATTAGTATTTTTTTTTAACTGAACTGCAAGACTGATTAATTAACATTTACATTCTCATACCTTTTACTGGGTTGAGAAAGCTTTAACTGTAAACTGCATACTTAAACTGTCTGTTATGCTATTTCAAACCCAGACAACTTACATGAGGTCAATTGTTTCAAATTTTGTTTTCAACTTAACTGTATTTTTAAGTATCAACTGCACACTCCTGTAAAAAAACCAACTCAGTCAAAAAACAGGCTGGCAAGTAAACACTGAAAACAACACAATTCCCTCTTATTTTTCCACTTCTAGCTTCCCAGCATGAGGAAGAATGTCAAGAGGCTGTTGTGTCACCTTCTTCCTCATCTTTATTGTAGACATGCTGCTGGTTCTCATAGCTGATGTTTCAACAACCTGGAAAAAAAATCTAAATTAATAGAATATTCAGTACCAAGTGTACTTGCTCTTCCACAAGCTATAAAGGAAAGACAGTACTGTGATGATACACTGTATCTGCATGGGTTTTCCTCTACCACAAAACCAGCAAGCAATGCATGGAAAACTACCTCTGTCACATTACTTGGCATGCTCAGTCAGCTTTTTTCCTGCCAAAGGAATACGGTCCCAAAGCTGCAGCAACTGCTCTCCAACTTGTGGTTCCAGCTCCTAGAAATGGTCAGGAAATCAGGGAAGTTACCTGCACTGCTACTACTGAGCATATAGAAACTATTTATTACTGAATTGTTAGATGACATTGCTGGTTATTGCTTTCAACCCTTCTAGAAGAGCTCATCTATTTTGCTATTGGGACAAACATTAGAACTGGCAGCAAAGCAGGGTCTTCTTACTAGAGCTGAGCAGGAGGTAGAAACTTTCACAAGCCATCCTGGCCTACAGGCTCTTTGGGGTGTTTTCACTGACAGTGAATTTTCAGTTCTCACAAAAACAATTCCCAGTGAACACCCTACCACCATACACAAGAACAGACGCACCAGACACTTTGTAGCTCCCACAGATCAGTCACTTACTAACTAGAGATCATTATTTTCCACATCTTTTAAGCTGAATTCCATCAAGTGTGGTTGAGAATATGGAAATAGAGGTCACAGGAAATACAGTGCCCATCCTTTCCTTGTACTTCTCCTTTCCTCCAGTTTCTTACAGCTGGAGAGAGGATTTGAAGGAGAGAAAGTGATACAAAAACTTTAGCTCTTGAATCTTCAAGGAGATGTTCAGGGAGGGGATGGGGAGAGGGGAGAAACTGCCACACAGAAATTTTGTACCAATTCTTTGGCTTTTTTTAGTTGCATTTTTAGAGCTGTAAAAAGTACAAGAACTGTCCTAAGCTTCACTCTGCCTTAAATCTCAGGATTCTCTTCAGGCTTTACAGAAAAAAATTAATAATTCTGAACAGTTATTTGGGTGTATCAGACTATCTAAGAGAACACATCTCAAGCAAATAGGGAACAAGCCTCCAGAACTAAATTACAAACTAAAACCCAAGCCAAACAACTTCTTTTTGGAAGCATCCACCTTTAAATAATTTTTTAAACACATAAGCAAGAAACTTTTGATTTTATCAAAATAGCTCCATTACTTCAGCAGTAATTCTGCATTAGCTGAAGGTACAATACACTAATGAACTGTGAATTCAGATCACCAGATACACAAACAAGTGGAGATAAATGTCAAGGCTGAACAAGCTAATAAAAAATACACCAAATACATTCTACCAAATAAAGAAAACTTCAGAAGAGAGTAACATTACCTGGCCATCCCTACTTATCTGTACTTTCTTACTGTCATTCCATGGGTTGAGCAAATGGTGTGCAAACTGAAAAGGAATGCTTTCTTTTCGGATCCAGTCAACCTTAAATACACCTCCAAAACCAGCAGATCCCCAGTCTTGACTTTTCTCACACCCAATCGCTGAACTCATTCTAGCAAAACCCTGGGACAAAAATTGAAATATGAAAGAACAGACATAATGAGGCCATACCTGTCTATGGTGGAATGAGATAAATAGCCAAACTTCCTATGAAACTTTCAAAGTAATTTCAAAGTGATTCACACACTCTCCACCATGAAGCTAGAGCTTCCAAAATGTTTGCATCTAGAAAGTTAGAAGAATCACTTCTTTTTCCACTTCAAATATGCCTTGTAGGGTTTGACCATAAGGAATGTTTCTCAATGACAAAATTATCACTAAAGGTTTTTTGAGGTTTGTAACAGATTAAAAAGCTGTTGCATAACCACCTGAAGAAGAAGGAAGTTGAGATGAATATTCTGCTATAGAATAGTCCATTAGATATTCATCTTCCTTGTAACTTTTAGGTAATTTTTGCAGAAATCCATTTGTTCCTTCTCATACTCCCTCTATGTTAACTTTCACACAGAATTAGGAGAGTGTAGCTGTTCTTCAAAGAAAGAAGTCAAAGTTGCTTTTATTTCCTGCTTTAGTGAAGCCGGACGAAATTCCAACACAACAAGACTCAAAAAGAAAATGAATGAAATCCCCAACCTGAGACAGCATCTAACTTAATTAAGGACACCCTGGTTTACCCACACACCGAACAAACTGAAAGTAAACACAGCCCCACACACAACATATCAATACACCATTCAGGTGTATTTATGCCATTTAGGACTTAGCTGTCCAAAAGACGCAGTTCAGTGAATTACCAGCACACACTGCTGTTGTAAGACAAGCAGTCCTAGATAGCTCAAGCCAGACTTAAATGAGAATTAATAAAAGGAACAGAGAAAAAAACAAACACAGAATAGAAAGAGACAGTTGGGACAAGATAAGATTAATAGGGAAGTTAATCTCACATTCCCATGAGGGTGCAGTGCACTGTCAAAACTGGAAGGGAAGGGCAAAGTCAACCACCTACACTCCTGACTTGAGGGTGTCTTCTCTTCCCCACTTTCTTGTCTGAGAGGACCAGTGCAACAGCCCATTTTCAGTGTCAAATGACTTGCTGAAAATTACTTTCCAGTATCTGCATTTGCCAAACTATCATATGTAATATGTCACAGCAGTCCTTCAGTGGTATTGCCAAGACAGCTGTGTTTTGGTTGGGTCATTAGATTTTAAGTTTAGCTGACTTTATAACTAACTTATCTATGAAGAAGTAAATTGAAATTTCTTTACCTGGAACAACTGAATTTAGCTGTCTGACAGCTAACCTGCAACTTTGCATTACCAGGTCAAGTTTTTACTTCAAATTGACCACAGATTTGACCAACTAACTGTTGACAAGTATCTCACTGAATATGAAGTCAAGAGAGAGCTCTGCAAGAATCATGGCCAGCTTCCTAATTGGAAGTGAATAAAACCAGTTTTTATCAAAATTATAATAAAGAAATGTATGAGTTTCTTGGCTTTAGAAAGCTGTGACTTGACTGTAAGTGCTTGCTCACTTACAATACACATTTTGGCATGCAAACAGTAGCAATCCCCTACTTTGTTAGGATTTTTGTTTCTGGTGGTGGTTGTTTTAGAGGATTAATGTAGGGTACAAATATTTTTCTTACTCATGATATTTGGAGAAAATTCCATCTCAGCTTTGAAATACTTTCTTCAGCAAGCACAGACATTTGCACATCGCTCTACTTCTCAGAAAGTCAGAAGCCATAAGCAAAGCTGTCCACACCACACACAGTTATTTGCTGCATCCTCCTAAACCATCAACCACTGCTAACAGCTAGTTTAATATTAAGACCCACCTGAAAGCATCCAGACCCTTGAACAGAAAATATTAAGTAAACCACACTGCTCTCCCAAAAGGCTCCATTCAGTTTCCGTTCATTACTCGGTGTAGTGGACCATATTCCCTTCTGTTGAGAAATATCAATGTTTTGCAAGTTGCTACTTTTCATTATAAAGTACCGAACTGGCATATTTTGTCTTGGTGAAGATTTGCAACCCTGGAAGAAATAAATTAAATTAATAAGTACAAATACAACAGGCTTTATTTCTGAAGTTTCACACACAAGGACAGAAATCCCTTGACTGTGCTCCTCCCTTCACCCTCCAGATTCTAGAAGAAATGTAAAATCTATCAGCTGGTCCTATCCAAAATGGTTTTGAAATGTATTTCATATATATATTACATTTTTAAAGCACTTTTCAAAATAGTAATTCATCCATGAGGGGCAGAAAACAAGTAGAGCAGAACAGGATTAAAAAGTCTAGTATTAATTATAATTGGTGACACACCTCAAGATGACACCAAAATTAATCATCCAAGAGTGCAGCCTACAGCCCTACTAGTATTTCTACATTCAGGAAACATGTTTTCTTGCTTTTACACTGTCTTAATTTCAAAGCTGAAGGATTCAAGAGGAATTACTAAATCCTCCAATGAGTCCATGATGTTTTCTCTCAATGATCTCTTTAGTGTTACTGCAGTCTACTATTCAAGTATATAGGGACAACTATGACAACAATCTCATTCAAAATGTGTGCTTTGTTAAAATAACCATCACAAAAACCCCAAGCAGTCATAGTAAGGCAGATAACACAGAATCAGTATCAATGTATGCTATTACAGTAACAGAAAAAAGCAGAATCCAAAAACTACAGAAGTGTGTGTATAATATACTAATTTAGTTGAAAAAACTAATACACATTCATTAGAACTAGGGTTTTTTTTTAAATCTCATTTTTTCTACTTTGGATAGCTTTACCTCAGCAGATGACAAATTATTTTCACTGTATTAAACTAGTGAAACAAGGATGATGAGTCTAGATTTTAAGTTCCAGAAGGAAGTAGTATGCAGCTGTTATAAATTAAAATTTAAGTTAGGTTCCTAATTTATCAGTAAAATACCTAATTGCAGAATGATATCAGCAAGGAATTCTATAACTTTTGAAGAGCAGGATGATATGTTAGAGAACTCTACCTTTCCAGACACAGGAGAAGAAGGACTAGCACAGGGGCTGGAATAGCTACTGCTGTCTGCAGGCTTCACCGAGGACTGAGCTGATCTGTCATCTGAGGATCGTTTGGAGACCAAAATGTCTTTTTCCTTGTACTTCTTTGGCTGGTGGAGTGCAGGAGATGTAGATTTCACTGAAACCCTAAAAAGACATACCTTGAGTTTCACAAGCCGTCAATGAACAATTTATATCGACCTGTCAGCCTACTGCATGACCACATGTATTACAGCAACTACAAAATCTCTTAAACCCTAACTAAAAAAGCCATACTGATCATGCATTGCTTTTTAATGCTACTGTTAAATCTCTTCTGCTACTTCTAAAACATCACAAGTCATGGACAATATTCCTGACTGCTCTCTCAAAAAAGCAGGCCCAGGTATGAAATACTTCTTTATGGGATTACAATGCAGCATATAACAGTGTAACACATTTGAACTGTATTTCCACCATTTCCACCTCCTTATTACTAGCAGAAATTTAAGTGATGCTTGTATACACAATTTGCAACCTACAGTGAGCAGAAGACCTCAACATCTTACTTTTCAGCATTAGAGGAGTCAGACAATTCAGTTTCTGTTGAGCTTTTCCTGCTGTTGGTTGACTTCCATGTAGATGCCAAAGGAAGTTCTTCACATGTCACAGGTCTTGGTCTCTGGCCGATTCCTGAAGGCTGCTGCAGACCTGCAGACTGTTCTTCAGCACTCAGAACAGCTGTAATTGCTCTTACAGTTGTTTCATCAACCTGAGACCATGGTTTAGAAGGAGCTCGCATACGACGCAGGAACAAACTGTGCCACTTCTGCCTGAGTTGCAACAGCATACCAGCAGCCTGTAATGGATTCAAATTCTGTTAAATGCTGATGAAAATTAGATCAGACATGTAAGAGGACCCTATCTTTTTCCCATCAGGCAGCACCTGGCATTCTAATATAAACAGGGCCCAAAATGAAAGGCAGGACTAAGGGCTTGGGGAAGGGGAATAATCCATATTTAAACTAAATGTTAATTTACTTTCCTTTCCTGGGGTGCAAAGTAATTTTTGAAACATTTCATTTAGCTCTGTACTAAACTTAGCTTTGTACTGTAAATCCACAGACCTTTTTTTCCTTTTTATCTTTCAAGAAAACCCAATCCTTTCAATGCTTTATGCCCTTCCTCTCAAATCAGTCTCTACTCATGCACTCTTCAGTCATACTTGAGGGAAAAGAGCTCTAAATGATATTTTTCTTACACAGACATCTGCTCAAATGTGATGACTAAATTCAGAAGACTATAGTCTGATTCCCATGTTATCAGAAATGCTTCCATTAAAATAAATTTTAAAAAATCACTCTTTTGGACATGTCTAGGAGAGACAGTATTATTATTAGAGCTGGTGAAATTGTGTGTTTCATGACCCATAAACTACCTCCTACCATAGCCACAGCTCCTCAATGACATAAAGACTTCAATTTCAAAGAGGTTTATATTTATCCTTCCAAAATCTGACAGCAACTTTCTTTCAGCAACTCCAGCTTCAAGTGCTCCTTTTTTGATCCGATTTTCATTACTCTTGCACAGAAAGAACACCACAATATGCCAATGTGACTGTTCTCTCAGCTCCTCTTCAGATTCTGGCGATCCCAGCTCCTCCTACAGCTTGATGGAGCACCATGCAGGCAGAACAGGAGGCCAGAAGCAGCAGAAGGGCCCTTATGCAGCCACTGTCACCTGCAGTTTGCTGTCCCTTGCAGCCATTATCTTTTGTCTGGCAGTCTCTTCAGAATCTGCTGACTTGTGGAAAGGGACAAAATTGCCAAGCTCCGACATATAAAACATCATGCTGCCCAGAAAGTTTTTGAAGGAGATCCAACAGCATCTGCACTGCTGGGGCTTTCCTGCTCCCTTGTGTGATAGACAGGACACCCACATCAAGACGGAGGAAGAAGAACGAGCACTCTCGCTGTTGACTAAATGACTAATTATTTTCTTTCCTTTTGCTCACAGGTGAAAGAATTGAAAGGTATGGGTGATAGGTAATGAAACATTGCAACTTGGATGTTGAATACACAAGTTCACGTGACAGACAACTCCGTGCCAAAGGGGATTGAAGCCCTTTAATTCTTGATGTGCTCATGAAGTAAAGGTTAAATCACTGAGTACGTAGTTCGAGAGACCCAAATGGACCACGACATTCTTAGAGAAAATTCTTGGCTACTCAAATGTTCAAAAACCTTTTCACATCTTTTTACAATTCTTCTACATGAAGCAAAGCTAGGAGTGATTTCTTACTTCAGGGTCCAGTTTGAGATGGAGCCATTCGTCCAGCTTCAGTAGTGCCAGATTAGCAGTTGTTTTGTCCTCCATCTCACTGTCACTGCTATCATTAGATACCCCTCCTCCTGAATTAAAGACAAAAGTATTATTATTAGTATTAGACAAAAGCACTATTATTAGTAAGACAGAAGTATTATTATTAGTATTATTTCTACTTATATACAAAGAAACAAATACTACTGTATTAACAGCAATAATATTTTTCCTTCTAAAATTGACTTTAAAATGTAAACATTTGTAAAACTACCTCTTCTTTTCTGCAAATACACTGAAAAGTCTTTACTCCAGATAGCAGCAATCAAGTAGCCAGACCTGCAGTAGGTCCTACTATGTAAAAGCCTGTACTGATATGATCGGACTCAACTCATGTACCTTCACCAGTATTCACAAGCCACTATCCAACTTCTGCCTAAAGCTGTTTGCAAAAGCAGACGTGGCTCTATTTTGTAGTAAAACAGCAGATTTAAAGACTTAGTAAGAAAAAATATATACATATAATACGTATGGCTATTGATTAGGAATCCTTATTTTCCTAAAGTGCAATTCAATCAGCATGAACACTACTCTAAGGTCAACAGTTTAAAAGCAAGACAGGAAAGCTTCAGAAATAAGCTGGACTTTTAGTTTGATTCCAGCTATGAGAACTAGAAGCAGTTATTTTTGCTTCCAATCCAACAGGACTCAAATAAGAAAAAAAAAGAAAATTTCTATATATTCTCTATTACTTACAGTTTATGGTACAGTTAATTGACATAAAAAATTATCAGTAGAACATATCTTGAAAATGCATGTGTCAGAGAGAAGCAACATGACTTGTTTGCCATATCGATTATTTCTAAATTATTCAGTTTGAATAATCTGGTTCAATGTATCAAATAAAGTAGTCTGTAGAAAAAGAATACTACACATCTCAGTATCATTATTACCATTAGACATTGTGGCTGCATTCTTTCCTCACAAACTATACTGTAGTTTCTGACACTCCCAGAACTGTGTAATTTATGGACTTGAATATGTAAGGAATTCCAAAACTGAGAGATTTATTACAGAACCTACAAACTATTCCTGAATAGCTACAGGAATTATAACACTGTTCTTTTCAGAATCAGCCAATATATGTATTAAATATTACTGAAAAATAAGATTTCCACGTCACACACCAATGTATACCAGTGGAAACATTCCAAATCCAGACTCCAGTGTACCTCGAAAGGATGAAGATGCCTGCAAGGCATTACTTGGCAGCCTGGCTGGTCCACAGAAGAGGGACACAGTCACAGGTGTCACAACAGAGCAGCACCTGATGTTTGCTGTCTTGTGAGCTCTTGTCATTTCATCATATATAAGCCAGTCTGTAGGGAGGGCCTGGATGGCTGCAGTTTGTCCATTTGCTGGAGCAATCTGTGCAAGAGCAGGTAAGACTAGGCTATTATACCACCTACTGTAATTAATGTAAATTTTAACAGATTTCTCATCTTATCCAGAGACACTGTGGATGCCTCAACCTGGCAGTGTTCAAGGCCAGGCTGGGTGAGGCTCTGAGTAACCTGGAAGAGTGGAAGGTGTCCCTGCCTGTGGCAGGGGGTTGGAATGAGACAAACTTTAAGGTCCCTTCCAACCCAAACCATTCCATGATTCTATCTTTTGAGAAATAAATACATGTATAATTATATACATATAAAAATACACATGCAAAAAAAAAGCATGAGAGAATTCAACCAGATTCACATATTATCTTACCATGTTAAAATAAAATATTTTGCTTTAAAAACAATTGTTAAAAAAATTTCAGAGAAGAACTTCTTGCTCTTAAGAGCAGGGATAATTCTATTTTTAAAGCAATCTTATAACTGGGGTGGTTTTTTTTGCCATTTTGCTTTGTTCCATCTAGAGAAAGGACTAATTGAAACAATGGAAAAATGAATCAACTCCAATTCTGTCAGCTGGGTAGAACAGTATTTTCTAAAGCTGTAGTGTTAAATGCCCATACTGCTTTTAAAGTACTGACAACTAGGAAAAGACATTTCTAAAACATGATTTTAGTGCTCCTTTTCTTGAACTATGAATTCAAAGTGATTTTACCTTTTTATACTGAGACTGACCAAGAACAGAGGTAGGATGAAATCGCACTTTCTTCTCCTTTGGTTCAGTCAACACCAGGCTTTCTCTGTCTACATGCACAAGATTGGGATACATCCCAGCCACTAAGGCAGCTTTAATTACAGCCCAGTTCTCAGAATTAGTATTAACATCTCTAATATCAGCTCCTCCTCTGGCTCTCACAAAACCTGACAAAAGAACAAGACAAAATAGTGACATGTTAGCTTGTGTTTGGTTCTCAAAAGGAGTTAGAAACTAAAGCTGAAATAAACAACTTATTTGTTGCACTTTTCAACCTGTTGCACTGCCAACCTTAACAGCACCAAGAAGAAATCAATACACTGAAATCCTTCCCGATAAGGGGTTTTATCCTAACACAGAATATCACTATTTTCTACAATACAGACATTTCCTATGGGAATAATTTATTAAAACATAAAATGTGGTGACATGTGGAGATGAGGGTTTTTCAGTTAGATCAGCCACACTTCCTCATCTACATCATACCCTGCATGAATGTGTACATGAAGGTGTATTTCAAATTAAGTGAGGAAAATGACACCAGTGAACATGATTTTTGTTACAATTTCTATATGCTTGACTTTAAAACAACACTTAAACATAAATATTTAATTAAAATTTTTCCAACTTCTTTACCTGAGGCTCTAAGCTGGCCAAGCAACTGTGTTCTCATTCCTACAATGATTTCCATTGTGGCTTGGGATAGGAAGTTCTTTTCACAGAAGGCTCTCTCCCAGCCATCACTACGTGCCTTCTGCCATGCCTGAAAACATTTTTACATTTGCCTATTAATTTGATAGGCTAAAACTAAAACCTGCATTTTTAAAAAAGATTACATTTATGTCAATAAAATGAGTGCAAAACCCACTCTAGAAGTAAACGTATCAAACCAGATTCTTTTTTCTGTTCAAGAATTAGGTTCTCTTTATGTGTTCACTCCAGTGATGATTATGTCGAGTTAAAACAATAAATAAAGATCATTACATTAAGATCGTGATTTGAAGTTCAGCGTAGTAGGATGTACAGAGGCACATTGTTGGAACATTCAGAATTTTGTAAGGTTTGAAAATATCAACAAAACATACTACAAAAAGTGTTCCCTCACAAATTTATGAGTCCAATACACAGCAAAGGCACTAGGCAAAAATAAAGTCTTCTCCAAGGACTTAATCACAGTCCACCACTCTACATCCAAGTAGAATGCTACATTATTTGCCTTGACCGGGTGATCTACGGTGATTATCACTCTCTGAAATGAGGTACTACCTGGAAAGCCCTGAGCAGGGCCATGTGGTCACTGAACGTCCCAGCAGCAAAACGCTTCCTGCACAGCATGGCCGCACGCTTCTGGGAGGCCAGCGTGGGCAGCACAAAAGGGTCTTGGCAGGCAAGAGCACAGGCAATGGTCAGAACAGGATCCAGGCACTTCAGAACTACAGCATACAACACCATTTTACCAAGGTGTGGCTCTACAGGTAATTCAGTGAGGTGATAACCAAGCTCAGTGAGATCTTCCCAAGGGTCCATGGCATCTATTGTCTGCTTATAAACAAACAAACAGAAAGGGGGACGGGTACAGTGGACAAAATCAATTTACAGTGAAAGCAGAAAAGATGTGAATAGTGGACATTAACTAGACTTGTTTCCAAACACTAAAAAAGTATGTCAATCTATTAACAGAGACAAGACTTTGAAGCACTCTCTTTCCTTGACATGGAAAAACACATCCCCACACACAAAACAAAAACAGACAATCAACAAAAAATCAAAACATCCTTAAGTAATTAAAGACAGCTTCAGTACAAACTGAAGTCAGTAAGACAGACTGCTACACCACAAATTTGAGATCAGACACAAATACCATCTAAATCTATTCCTTTTCTGACCTTAAGCATATGCACAGCATTTCTCACAGTTACAGCAGGCGGAGGATCAGGAGCTTTCATAAGAAAGTCTACAATAGGACAATTAATTGGAGCCAGAAGTTTTGTGTACAAACAAATCTCCTGCAAGTTAAAAGGCAGAACAAAGAAGATTACCAAGATTTGGAAACAACCCCCAAACACATGATTTGTTGCAATGAATAGTATGGTTTGATGACATTCTATTTTTTAAAGTTATAATTTCTAACTGAACATGCACCTGCAGTGGCATTCTTAGAAGTTCTGGAGACTGAAATTCCAACATATTCTGAAATCGGAGCCTGCTGAAGAGACGAAAGCAGACTCCAGGTTGACAGCGCCCAGCCCTTGAAAATAAAATATAGGAAATTGTGAAAATTAGGATTTTTTTCTAAAAATAAAACCAAAAGCCAACAAACAGACACAGAAACTCAGAATGGAAAAGTAGAAGCAGTTCTATGAAGAAAGTGTTGTAAGTCACATGCAAAGTGAGAGTTTTCCAATCATAGATTATTTTTGAGAGTGTGGCAATTTTTACTGAACTTTTAACCCAACACTGAGAAATTTGGAGGAAGAAAAACAAGGTTTATCTAACGAAAGGTGCTGTGGGTTTTTTGCTAACATAAGACCAATCCAAATCTCAATCATCCTTTGTTGTATGGAATCAGTTGCAAACTTCATTTCTACTCCTCACATCCCCCAAACAGAAGTGATCCTTGGAGTAAAAGGTGAAGACTAAATAACTTGTGAGTGAATGAGAGACAGCAAATTCGCTCATTCATATACATGTATGTGTATACATGCAGCTTAATGCCAGTATGATAGATTAAGCAGGCATTTGTTGCTACATATAAACTTCTGAGCCCTCACCCATAGTGTTGGGAAGCAGTATTGGGAATCATGGCCTGTTAAGTCATAGATAGCTTGGAGAAAGTGATAGAGGCAGTCCTCTGCCCACAGACAAGATGTGAAAACACCCCAATGGACACTGTGACTGCTGGTGCTACATGGGAGAAAGAGGAAGGAGAACAAATTAATAGGGGGAAAACAACCTAGACCTTTGGGAAATGCCTGAACATCACTTTTCTACAACTTGGGAAATGATTCCAAGGAAATACATACTGACCGCTACACATCTACAGAGAATGAGTGTTGGTCATTATCCAACGTGACACTGGACTAGGCTAGAAACAGTTACCATGTTGTGTGCTATATTCTAAACATAAAGGACTGTGGATAGCTGCATAATGGAAACCAGTATGAGGCATTTATTACCTGCCCTTTCTCTGGATAGCACTGGCTTTTGAAATCCACCCCATTTTTAGCATTGTAACACGACTCAGTGCATCAAAAGACTTCTAGAAAAACAAAGAAAAGAATATAAACTGAAAACTCAACAGGGTACATGAAATAAAAATTACTAGTTATTTAGATTACCAACAGAAGTTTTCTAAAAAGTATGAAACAGTAATATACACAGCAGCTTCTGGCACAAAGGTATCTTCTCAGTTTCAAGTGAATTTATGATGGTATCTCCTTTGTAGTATCTTAGTGCTACACAGTTTTTGAAATTAAACATTTTCTAGTCAATAGGTAATTGCAAGTCAATAAAAGGTATGTCAGATCTGTGTTCTGAGATATCACAAAGAAAGTAAAAATACATTATTATACCGAATAGTTTTCCTTTTTATCTCACTTGAAAACCACCTACTTATTTTCTTAGACTGATGTAAAATTACAAAAGTAAGTTTGTTTTATGAGGACTTCAGAAATTCGGTATGCAGGTCGCCTATGAAATCCAATTTCACTTTCAAAGCCATACACTAGGTCTTAAATTGCCTCATTATGTGATCTCACTTTTCTTGAAAAAGTAATCAGGAATGGGCACCGAACACACCAAAAAATGGCTTAAAAACTTAATGGATTATTTTTGAACTTAATACAATAGTAGGAGAAAAAGAACTCCCAGTGCTCTCTAAGTCTCAGGAAGGTGGTGGTCTAAACTGAGGACTCGTTTTAAAAATCCAACAGAAATACTAAATTGCAAAAGAGAAAGATACATTAATACATCAACCTATATTAGATTTTACAATGTTTTTTAGACACCTAGCCATTTACAGGATTTGTCTTAAAACAAATGGATGTTGAAACTTTTCAGTGAGGTCTGTTGCCTGACAGACACTAGCTCTCAGCTAGTAAAAGGGTTTTTTTCACTTTACTGTAAAGTAAAAAAAAAAGTTCTCCAACATTTTTGCACTGTGTGTTTTAGAATCACACTCTAAAAATTTAAGGCAGTCATACCTCTTTCACCTTGCCTGAGTCAATGACAAACACAACATCATTGACTGTTATGCTGGTTTCTGCAATATTAGTAGAAAGAATCTGCAAAGAAAAAAAACCAAAACCACCAAAACTGTAGCAACTGTAAAAGCAACAGCAAAATAGATCATTGTAGCATCTGACAAAGTCCTCTAATACTTGCAATTTTGCGGATGCCAGAAGGTGGAGTTTCAAGCACTTTCTTCTGATCCAAAGTCTGCACACTTGAATGAAGCATGAAAACTTGGTATCTAACACAAGACAAAAGAACATTTTAAGGATCCTTAACGGAAGCAATGAAAAGCCACAGTGACTAAAGGTTTTACCTGTGAGCATTATCAGCAAATCTCTTGTCATCAAAAAGAATGCGGTCCCTCAGGCTCACTATCTCATCATACCCAGGAAGAAATATTAAAATTGCTCCTAAAAAAGGAAGTGGGTTTGCAATGTTAAACAGAAAATTCAAATACATGTCAATGCCATGTAGACTAGCACTCAGAAGGTTTTAATTTTTGTGGATTGTTGAAAAAAGAGTATGATTCATCAGAAGCTGAATCCACAACAACTGGTTATGTATTTACCTACCTGCATCACAACCATGACAGATGCTGTGAAGTAAGTGCATTATCAGATCCAGATCCACTTTTTCATCATCAAAACTGTGATGATAAGCTGTCAGTAGTTCTCTGTCCTCTGCACTAAGGTCACTACCACTTTTTTGGACCAGGGAACTTTCATCCAGATTTCCAAATCCAAATGAAGCGCTGTAATGGAAAAATACACCAGAGTCAAGGCTGTCCCTTCAGGTATGCATTCAGCAATCAACTCAAACTTAAATCAAGACCAACATAACTACTGGTCTTGAATTCTAATTTTTAAGTGTAGCAGAAGACAATCACCATACTATTAATGTCCACTGATTTAAATGTCAGCCCAACAATGGATGCCACTTCATTTATTGGTGTTAACTTTCATTTTCTTAAACTTTATTGAAAGACAACCATAAGCTAATGGAAGTATAAAGATACTTCTCATTTATCTGTTCAAGGAAAAATATTTAAGATATATGTATTCTCCCAAAATTTCCCACTAGCAGAAACTACACTAAGAGAAATTATGATAAATATAATCTATACAAAACACTACCTCAACTATGATAACTGTAAGTTAATCAAAAAATCATTCTTGAATGGCCTAGTGTACACATTACTTCTTTAAAGTTTCTTTAATCTGTCTATTGCATATAAAATATACAGATAAAAACACATGACAGATTTGGTTCCAAAGTAGCATGTGAAAATAAAATGGTACATAGTACAGAATTAGCAAGTTGTGCAAACATAAACAATATGATACTGAGTACAAACTTTTTTGTTGTTTGCTTTTGAAATATTCCAATTCTTTAAAAAAAGGTATTGCTATTCAGTCCAGATTTTACAGCATGAAAAGCTAAAATCTGTTCTGATTAAAAGAACACAAACCTCAAACTTCCCTTCACTATGCTATGCAACTCCTGCAAAACAGTTACAGCTTACCTGTAAGATTCCAACAGATCCACAACCTCTGTCTGTCCAAAGCGCCTAGCCCAGTCCACAGCCATCCTGAAAGAGTTGCATAAGTATTTTTATTCGATTTTTCACTTCAAAATATGAATATGAATAGCACATCAGGTGAGTCAATTGACACCAGACTTTTGTATCCATTTTCTATTGTTATCAGTACCACTATCGCTGGATCTGCAACTTCCCACTTGAAAGTGCTTGAATAGGTGTTAATAGCTATCTGACTTTTAGATAACTACAGTTCTTTACCGCAAAAGAATGTCAGTTTTACACAGGAGTACCTGCAAACATGCACAAGGAAATGAGGAGGAAGAATATGCCATTCCCTTAAAGCCCACAAAAACGCGTAAAGATCAGACCTGCCTGCTTGCAATAGCCTTTAAGTCATCTCAAAAAGTCACACCCCAGGCGTTTTGCATAAAAATTCGGCTATTTCATGTCTTTCAGAAACTGTCCTCCTCACAATGTAGTTCACCGTTTTACCTTTAAACTGCATTCCTCACCAAGTTTTTCAAACGTTAGCACCAAATATCAGATCCCTGGAATTCTAATTCTTATCATTCCATGCTACAATTATTTACTGTACTTCCCTATTTATATGAAGACATACTTCATGACCACAAAACTCGAGTTTTTACAGATTCACAAATATTTTTACATGCTACAACAGATTCAGAAACATCATAGAAAGATCTTCTGATATAGGTAACTCCATGAAAATAAGAATTGCCAAACATTTTGGTCCAATTCAGTGGATTAGAGCTGTTCTGCCCACCAGTGTCTTCAACAGACCTACCGAAACAAAGTATAGCTCATAATCAAGACCATGTATTTAAGAATACAATTCAGAATTTACAGAAAACAATGTGATTAACAGGAGTTAGAAACTGTTTAGGCTGTCAAAATCTATAGTTCTTAGAGCAGAGTGATAAGTTACCAAATCAATTTAGATGTTAAAGAATTCTCTTTCTCTCTCCTATATTGACAAATAAATCTATCTTTTGGTTTCTCTGTTTGTTTTTACCAGCCATTAGATGATTTGCAGTGGATACTTGCTCCCATACTGATCAACTGTTCTACTTGACTCAAAAAGCCTCTCCCTGAAGAAATCATCAGAGCAGTCGCACCAGTTTCACTGTGCCTATAATCAACTGAGAAGTAAAAAAAAAAAAAAAATCAGCAAACCCAACAGAAACGTTATTTCTTCATCTACATATAGTACAAATATTGCTTTCAAATTCCAGCCCTAAGAGAATTTGTTTCCTCACTTTATCTCTGCAGTCAGTTCATATGAATACCACAGTGTTTTAGAAACACACTTCGGCCAATACTTCAAAACAACAACAACTAACTAATCAATTCATTAATTCTGCTAGCCCTATCCATTTTTTCAGTAGGTATCAGAATGCAAAGGTAACAACATTTGAAACTGGAGATAAAAGTAGCCATCAAAATCTAAGTAAATTTGAGGTTGCTTTTTTGTTATGTAAAGCACAATAAACTTACCACTGACATTTTCAGTTAAAATAAGATTTAACACCTGAGCAAACGAATCAATATCTTTATGCAACCAGATGTCAGAAAGACAGGAATCCATTTCTTTTACTATCCACGGTTCAAGGCAATTCACATCTTTTTCAGTCTGAAGATAAAAACAATATTGAATGATTTATCTCTTCCAAGAGTTGTCTTTATTCTCATACATTACTCACAAAAAATTTGAATGGTTCTTTTTCCCAGCAGCAACCAGAAATCCAGCACTCAGGTATCAGTTAATGCACTGATTTTGTCATATGCAAGTACTAACACAATGGCAGTCAAGCCATTTGACTGAGGAAAAGCCGTGTACAACCACCGTAATTAGAGCAGTTAATCCTAATAAAGTAATCTTTAAAATACATTAATATCCTGAAAGACTCTACAAAACTATCTTTAGAAAACAGATTTTAAATGGCTAGTAGTACAACACAAATATAAACATCTCTTCCAACAAAAGAAAAAACTTACCAGTTGATTAAAGACAGTGTCACCACCCTCATCCAACCATTTGTACTCCTCATTTGCCCTTGGAACCGATTTTTGTCTCCGAGATGTCAGTTTGTTCGTGCTTTCTTGAGCTGAACACCACTCAGCAAGAGTGCTCTTCTGTTTCTCTTCTAGAATGCAAAGTATTCACCAAGAAAGTTTTAGAGTCATCTTTATTATCCATTGTTTTCTACTAAAAAAGACAGTTACAGGAGGTCAAAGTTTTACCTATTCAACCTCTTTTATTTCATCTAGAATGCTACTACCAGTCCAAGATAAATGACATGTTTAAGGGTACCCAAAGTGCACCACTGAAAACAAAGGCTATGAGAACAAGGCAAAACCTACCATTTTGGGGTTTAACCCCGCAACCCTCCATTATTCCAAACTACTGCACTCAACTATCTTACCTAAGTAATCACCTTCCACACAAACTCAGCCCAGATCTTTTTCCAGAAACGGAATGGTGAAGAAAAGTGATACAGTCCCTACATGTAACAACTTATTTTTGCACACAAGAAACAGTAGAAAACACCTGTGTCTCAATGGAACTTTTCTGTTCCCAGTGATGAGAGCTGAGCACTGTGATAAATATCCAGTTAGGACTGCATGTCATATATATAGCTTTGAGGTTTGCATTTTTTAAAAATTTTTCTTTAAATAATCACTGGGATCATTACTTTCAGTTGCCAGGAAAAGTTCTGAAGCAGTATCTACTTAATCAACTGAAAACCAATTATGTTTAGCTCGAGAGTGTTAACACTTACAAAAAATACATCCATGCCTGAAGAAAGCAGTGAAAAATGTTGCTAAAGGGAATGACTTGTACATTTCACGCAAGATGTACAAAATCCTGCTTGCTTTAATAGTTGCACTTTAATTTACACCCAAAGGTACAGGGCCTCCCATGCTTCAGTATTCATGTGGGCGGAGCCCCCAGTTACATTAACTCTACACCATTTTTTTCCTTAATTGTATAAACTACTTCAACAGCGTAAATATTGAGAGCTTAAAGAAACTTGCTGTCATCTTAGCACATCCCATTTAATCTCCTGACTTTAGAATTTTAACAGAAAATAATCCTGTCAATTGTTTGTTCAATCAATCAATGATTCTCATTGCTAACCCTTACAATTAAGAAGTCCACCAACCTTGCTGCTTCTCTTTTTTGTACTTCACCATCTCTTTGTTTGTATACCCAGTGCTTCGTAAAATGTCCTCCAGAAACATCTCTTTAACTTCAAAAGGTCTCCCTTGGACTAAAAGTATAAAAAAATCCATTAAAGATTATATATTCACTAGCTTCACTTACAGCATTTATTTTATTTAAAAATTATCTTCATTGGAGTTTATTTTTCTCAAAATTATACAAAACAAAACATTTCCAATGTAAAATGCCACCTTGTTTCTCATCAAGCTCTTCAGTTTTATCAAGTGTTATAGCAAGAGATGTTGATAAGATGATTATAAGATTGACAGTTATTACCCATAAATTTTTTTAAATGAGAAAAAGAAAACAGCCATTTTTGTTTAGCGTTACAAACAAGAACTCACCATGTAAGCCTGCCACCTGGTTTAAAAATGTAATTAATTAATAAGCAATTAATACAGCTTTTTGCAAGGTTCCACATGGAGACAGGACATCTTTGTATTGAACTCTTCCTTTTCATGAGAAGTATGTCAGAAGATAGACTTATCTCCTTGTCCTCAACTAATTCAGCAAAGCCAAGCTTTCTTTACTGAGTACTTCTTGATAGATGAGACATCCCAGTGGCCTTTACTTTCTAATAATTTATCCTGATTTCTTTTTCAACGTGACTATTTTCTAGACCTTATCAGTGGACATCAAAGGATGCTTTTTGCATGAAGAATTAAAATCTCTACATTTTGACTTCTGGTCCCTTAAGCTGACTTTAGATCACTCAGGATTTTCCTTCAGAAAGAACAATCCACAATTCACATACTTTTAGAAGCTGTCACAGAGGAAGTCTTCCAACACTGATAACAAACTCTGTGTACTACAGCAATCCACAACTGCAAAATGCTGCTTTCTGTGGTCAGACTGTTGTCAGCCATATTGCTGAAGGAGAATCAAAAACCTTTTTCACTACACTAACAGAAACAGCCGCTTCTTTTAATTCTCAAATTCTCAAAAAAAAAAAAAAAAAAAAAAAAATCCATATTTTCAATTGCTATTGGCTATTATTACATAATCAGCATAAGCACTGCTGTAAACTGGAGAGATTGCCATCAGAATTTCCAACACAAATATACCAGTCTGAAAGAACAGGAAGCTGCAAAAAGAGTAAACTGGAAAGCCACACAACAATCACAACTGAGGCAAAAAATATTCAGAGAACATGAAATCATGTGTCATTTCCAGATTCCTGTCTCCAACAAGTTGCAAGCCTTATTTTACTAGGCAGAAATTCAAAATTGAGAACTAGAAATAAACACTTCCATCTGCAAAAAAAAGGGAAAAAGAGGTTTCCTTCTCACAAGCATTTGCTATAATAAACCAGTAAGCAATCCCACCTGTTTCCTAAAACTGCTGAGATTTTTTAAAAAAAGGCTGACATGCATAGAGTCTACCTGACTGTCAAATAAAGCATTTCTCTTAAAAGCTACTTTTCAAAACACATTAAACTTGGATATTATTGTTGAAAAATTAAGAGGACTGTAAAGTGCCAGAGGAGGTCGCCCATGCAGAAAACCTGCAAGAAAGGAGGGTGGGGGAAAAAACCCCAAACCCACAAAAGCCCCCCATCTCCCACGCATTTGTCTTTTGCCTCTACTAAAGATCAGTCAAATGAAATTAAAACAGCAATAATGGTAACTTTTCTTTGCATTTGAATGTAATCTAACTGCAGGTAACTGTGTCAACACAATCTAAGAGAAATTGGATGCCTTTTCTACATATTTACCTAGATGAATGGCTACTAATTTTCCTTAAATCAAAGAATCATGTGATTCAAACATGAAACCCAAGCTGCTTAAGCCTGTATTTCTGAACTGAACAGGTACAGTTATCTCTGTTTTATCCAGCAACCAGTAACAACCCTCATGAGGCGTGAAGAATAAGAATCTACTGGAGTGTATTAATATATCACACTCATGTAGCTTCTAAGTCCTGTATCAGCATGAAGACAACACTTCAATAACCTTTTCCTACTTCTTTATTAATAGTGGAGGGGGGCCGGACACATCCGCGTTTACAGAACTCCCAGTGACTAAAACACTTCATTCAGAATTAGGAAAATAGTTAAGAAACAAGAAACCTGACTACACAAAGAACAAGGATTCCTGTAACTCTCAATGTATTCATCATGTGCCTTTACTCAAAATAGTTTGCCACAGTTTGGTAAGATCTGTGAGTCTCAAGGTAGGTATAGTCAGATTTAAGAGTTAAGATAAATACTTACTATGTATTACTGGGCAGCTTCCAAAATACCTAATAAAGAGATTTGCATCTAGAGCAGCACTAGAAATAATTACTTTTAAATTATTCCGGTTTTGCAGCACATCTCTCAGTTTTATTAACAAGAAGTCACTGAACCTATCCCTCTCATGTACTTCATCCTGTAACAAAAGAAAAAAGGAGAGATAAAAAAACATCACAGATTCAAGATCACAGCTTCTGCCAAAAACGAATTTTAAAAAAAAAACTGATTGCACATTACAGAGGCCTCAAATGTGTAAGTCTAGATTAAATAATAGGGGTTTTTTTAAAAAGGGTTTTTTTTTTATGCTTTCCATAAGCAAAAAAAACTTTTTATCAGAGCTGAGTGCCCTGCAATACTGAAGCTCTACACACCTTAATTTCAGAGGCCAAAGTGAATATCTGAAATCCCTCTAATTTTGTATTTGAAGCCAAATTTCAAGAAAACGCCACAAACCAAAAATCCTACAAATTTTACTTTAATAAATTCTCACTTCACCACTGATGAACATTTAAAGAAATGTATGACACCACATAATCAGAAAAACATACAGATTGCTTAGACAAGTCATGCACAAAGCCTATAAATTAAGGCATATAATTGAATAACCACCTCTATAATTCTTCTCTTTTGTTTTGTATTATGAATGAAACAATGGCTCAAATACCAGATTTATAGGCTGACATCAAGAATATATAGATCATTCTCATGCTTTTTTATGCTTTGATAAACAGGTAGGCACCTAAACTTACTATGATTTCTTTTAATCTTCAGTACTTAAATCTTGCCATATGCATTCTAGTTCCCCTTACTTATTAAATTCCACAATAGGAATATTAACATAATCATAAATGAACACACGTGAATAATTTGCTAGCAACTGGCCTCCAAATTATATTATTATATATGGGCAAACAAATGGACTGAAAACCTGGTATTGCTAAAACAAATACATAACAGAAATTCTGACACAATGACATTGAACCACATCAATGTAAGCCTCCCTAAAAACTTTCTGAGGAACAGGGGAAGTTCAGAAAAATTTACTCTTCTGTCCTCCTCAACTGCTCCCAACTCCACAACTAATCATTGGCATGAAAATAAAATATTTTTACAGGAAAAAACACAAATGCACAGAAAAACACCAAAATCCACAAAACATGCATGCTACTCTAAGGACTCAGGAAGTCTTTAAGGTTGATTCAGATTCTACCAAACAAAAACACCTAAAGTGCTCAGCAAATTTAAATTTAAAAAATTAAGGATCTCATTTTCTAAAGCAATACATATTGCTCCACCCCACATGAAAGACCACAGGATGCTCACCACAATAACATGGGTCACGGTGGAGAGGGTGCTATCTCCTGCCATCAGCGTGCGAAGGAGCATGTCATTAGTGCAGAATGTTACCAGTGTCTTTGGAGAAACCCTATGGAACACATCACAGAGACAACTCACGGGGTTTGCACCATTTAAAGGCAGCTAGCTTTCCATGGATCAAAAATTAAAACAGTTGCTGACAGTAAGAGGAATTACGGCTCTCCCTCCAGAAGACTCATGCACACCATTTTTTTTGAAACTATGCCTTTTCCCAGACATTTCCTAACAATTTGAAGTGCTTGTGCCCCAAAACTCTGGACAACAGATTAATTGAAAAAATAAGATATAAATTTTAATAAATAAGGAAGTAAAAGAGAACTATGAAGAAACCTGCATGTCATTCAATTTACTAGAAAATTCCATGTGGCAAACCAGGTTTCAATTCCTCAGCATATGCCTGGATATAGCCTTTGTATTTGACTACACGTGGTGGGATGAGCCTGGCTGGATGTCAGATGCCTCCCCAGCTACTCTATCTGTCCTCTCCATGGGTAGGGGAGAGGAAACACAAGGAAAGACTCACAGGGTCACGAAGGAAAACGTGGGTCTCTCTCATGGACAGTCCTTCATGAGCTTCTCCAATACGAGTCCTTCCCATGGGTTGCAGTTCTCCATGAACTGCTGCAGCAGAGGTCCCTTTGCACAGAGCACAATGCTTCAGGAACAGCTTGCTCAGTGTGAGACCCCCACTGGGTCACAATCCTGCCAGCAAACCTGCTTCTGTGCGGGCTCGCTCCACAGGGCCACAGGTTCTGCCAGGAGCCTGTTTCAGCATGGACTTACCAGAGGATCACAGCCTCCTTCAAGCATTCACCTGCCCCAACACAGAGTCCTGCACAGGGGGATCCTTGCTGCACCATGGGCTCCATGGGCTGCAGGGACACAGCTGCCTCACCATGGGCTGCACCTGGCACCTGGAGAACCTCCTCCTCTCCTGCACGGACCTGGTCGGCAGAGCTGCTTCTCTCACATGCTCTCACTGCTCTTCTTGAACTGCTGCCTCTGTTGGGCAGGTTTTCCTCCCCCACTCACCACTGTCCCAGAGGCACTACCACCATCACAGATGGGCACAGCCTCAGCCAGAGGCAAGTCTGTCTTGGCTGGCACCGGCTCTGTCAGACAAGAGAGAAGCTTCTGGCACCTTCTCACAGACGCCACACCACAGCTCCCAAAGCCTTGCCCTGAAGACACAATACATTACAGCTGACTAAATCACAAAGTAATCTGCTGATCCTCTGGTTTTTCAGGAGGTCAAAATACTGAAATGTTACAATTCTATATCTGGGGCAGAGTTAGCTGCCCCTATAAAAACAGCAATTGTCACTACTTCCTCTGGTACGGCCATCCTAAAGGAGCTGAAAAGTTCCTTTGTACTGTACACTACAGCTCTTCTCTGGAAGGCAGTTAAGAAAACTTTAAAAATTATACTTCTGTGCTGTGTTACTATAAACACCTCTGAACACTTCCACTCCAGATTTTTTTTGTCCACAGCTCAAAATATTGGTATCTCCCCCTTTTAGTGTTTCTCTGGAGTAAATGTATTGATTCCTCTCAAGGTGGATTTTCTGCACTGTTTCCAGTAATTCTTCCATTTTGATCTGACTTTGCTCTTCTTCTGCCAGCATAGTATTTCCATATATTAATCATCCAGCTTATTTGTGATACATCTTCTAATCTCTTAATAGCCTTGTGAGCTTTCACACACACATTTGAATTCTTATTGTGGCTTTGTTGTTCAAGTGCATTCATTTTCAGCAGCTATGTGTTATCTTTGTTCACTCAAGCAACACAACCTTTTGCCATCTTCTGGTCACTCGTATCCCAACTGCTGGCCTTTCCCTGAAATGTCACTGCCTATGCAGTACAAAGATGTAAAGACCCCACACAATCCATTCATCCTCTGCTTTACAAACTAATTCATCAAGTGATATTGAAATCTCTACTTTTACATCACTTCATGTTTTAAACACAAAAGCTGAAGCAGAGTAAATTTAGGCCAAACTAGACTGATAAATAATGCTCAGCTTCATCAGTCAGTTTCCAAATTTGTTGTCTTCCCTTTTATAACTCCTATCAACTCAGACTACATAACATTTGTTACAGCATGCTGGTCTTCACATCTATCTTCAAAGCTTGCAGAACTTTTGGATCCACACATGTTAAAAGTAGAGAGGGGAAAAAAAAATAGAAAGTGTAGACTTGATCTGAAAATCAGACAAGGATTTTACATGCATACATTCCACAGAAGAAATTAATAGAAAACATTTGAAATTCAGTTCTATAAGACAACCTACTACATGAAACTGCAAAACACAGGAAGAAAGCTATCCTTTTCACTCTTAAGCGTTGAATTATTTACTCTTAATTACTCTCAAGAGTATTCCTTACCTGCAATCACATATCCCACCTATAATTTGTGGGGCTGTATCCCAAACATACTGCAGTTTAAATGTACACAAGATTCACAATACCAACACAAGATCAACTGACACTTACAAATACCATTAGTACCTGCTTTCTAACCGAATCTGGTAACCAATTGTCTGGCCAATCTTCTCTCTTCTTTCTGCTGCCACTCGTTCAGCCACAGCAACAGCTGCTAAACGTCTTGGCTGAGTACAAAACACACGACAGGGAGTTCCATTCTTGTAGCAGTCATCAAGGATAAATTGAGGGATCTGTGAAGTGGTTCAAATTTACTCTTTGAGAAAGCCACAGCTTTGTTAGCACAGGGAAACAATTTAACTGCATTTCAGTATTACACATTGCAAAAGACTTTTCATTAGGATTATCACTGCAAGCATATCTGAATCAGTGGAAAATAAATTTCTAAGTATAACCTATTTAGGTTTTTTAAAAGAAAAAAATTGCAGTGTCTCTCTCCTGCTTCACAGCAATCTAAAAAACCCCTGTAGATAATCTTTCATTTTAACACAAAAAATATATTACTGTGGGTACTAAGAACAGAAATAGCCTTAGAAGAAAAAGGGCTATACAAACATCACAGTTACTTTCCCTTCAATATTTTGCATTATTTTAATGAAAAATTGTATCTACGAGAAAATCGAGAGGAAATATTTATGCTTTTAGTATCTATCTACTGGCTTAGTGTTTCAAAAGCAAGAAAATTAATTGGAACACAAGATTTTCAATCATACAGGAAAAGAAAAGCCTTAAAATAGCATAAAAATATCCCATATCACCAATGTTACACAATTGGCATTAGTTTAGCATAAATACTGTTATCTTTTTTATTTCATTGAAGAAACATACTTGCGTAGTTTTTCCTGATCCAGTCTCTCCTATAATCAAAACAATTTTATTGTCCTTTATTATTTGGACAATTTCTTCCTGTTTTTCAAGAACTGGAAGTGACTGCCTGAAGGAATCAAACTCTGATTCCCCTCTTTTCACTGGGACCTGGGGGATACCATCATTAAGTCGACCACTTGTCTTGTTTACTTCTTTGTTTTCTGTAAAGAGAAGTTAAAAATCTATTTATACAGAGGAAGGTCACTAGAACACTGCTCAAAAATTGTACTTAAAAATTAACGTTGCTGACTTTTTATGCATGCCTGTCGGTAAAGTGACAAACCCATCACAATTTAGAAGTCATATTTATAGCAACATGTCCTCCTGCGGTGCTTGAAATAGATATTTTTCAAAACAGCTATTAATTTCATAGGTATTTTGAACAAAACGAGACTCTTCCAGAGCATTGCTCCAAGTCAAAAAAGCCTACAAAGAGCAAAAGGAGAAAGAGAAACTAAACCAGAGAAAAGCAGTCTGGTGTATTTTGGTGGCCTTTGTATCTGCACACACATTCCACACCTGCAGTTCTCCCTAGAAATACACACTTACAGAGTTAAGCCTTTAAGCTATTCCATGAATTTGCCTGAAATCATACTAATGCAAGCATGCTGCATCAAGAGTCCTGGACCCCACACAGCAGTGTGATGTGTTAGAAAGCAGTGCATAAGTAGCCCAAAAACGTGCACATCTTCTGAGTAAGCTACTTCAAATCCACCATTGCAAGTGCTACTCTGTAATTCCTTGACAATTATTTTCCAGAAGAATGAAAAGCTTTCTGTAGACTCAATTATACACATGATAACTGTGATTAATACATTCATATACTAAAATTCAAGCTCTGTTGTACCAAGACAAACACAGACTAAGAGATCAGGAGAACTAAAAACACATTCTTGAGAAGCAGATAAAGACAAATATTAGACTGTTCATTAACTTATTCCTTACATTGCTAAGACATTGCATTTCAGTACTTCTATTATAGCTTCCTTCTGTTCATTGAACAATCCTATTAACCAACTAAAACAATTGAAAAAAACATCAAAGGAAGCACTAAAGGAACAGATACCATGTATCAGAAATAGGCAATTAAACAGAGCATATTGGTATAAGTGTTTTCTGTTCGCTATAACCATTTCTCCACACAGAAACACAGGGTAACTCTAAAGCAAGAAACCAGATTAAAGCCTTGCTTTAAAAAAAACCAAGCAAATTTTATCAGAAGTTTGTCTTTCAGTGAACTCTTCTGTATTCAAGAAATCAAGAAGCCTGGAAAATAGTCTCTTAAGGACCAAATCTATTTTGTGGAGACGAAAAAATAAAAAATAAACTTCTTGGTTTATCAAGGACATTAATTTCTATAAGCAGAATAGACAACCTCATTTTCTCACAAGGGTGTTCTTATGGAATTGTGGTAACACTGACCCTTCAATTCCACCCCAGAGTACCTGTCTGAAGCCACATTTCACAAATGTGCTTCCAAAAAGATTTGGCTGGAACTGACTCAAAGATTCTAAATTAACACAGCACAGGGTAGACTTCACAATGTGCATGATAGGACTTTCCAAGCTCCTCACAATGCCAGTTATAAAAGACCTTAAAGGGACAATTCATGTGTTTGTTTAATGGTGTCTGAGGGGACACGAGAGGGGACAGAACAGAAAGGTTTGTTTTGTCACTGGGTTCCAGGTGGTTTTTTGAAGTGCTGTTGATGGACAAGTGCAAATCAGAAGACACACAGAACATACCAGATTCAACAGCACAGGCATGTCCTCTCTCTGTCCTTGGCAGGAGTTCTGTGCGCTCCTTGTTTGTGACAGGAAAGCTCTGAATGAGACTCCGAACGGCGTGCTTTGTACGGAGAGCCAAGTCACAAGTCATGACTGCGTGTGCCTCTGATATATCCTTCTTCCTTACAGTCAGGTATCGATTGGCTCCTTTTCTGTGAGGGGGGAAAAGAAAACGTATTTTAGGAATAAGGAACCTACTCTGGGTTAAATTTTATCTGTCAAGGTATGAGACTCTATGCAAAATCTTCGAAAAAAATCAGATCTCATGGTGAAGCTTTTTTAATGGTCCCATTAAATCCACAAAGTGGATTAAGTGGAAAAGCATGCTGTCCCAAAACACTTCACAAGTTTTTCCAAGCATGCATACAGCAATGAACAAAGATACTTACTTCTGTGCCCACTTTTACACTTTTTTCTCTAATACTATTCCTTGCAACACAGTAGGGTATGTTGAAAACATCAATCAGGTTATCATTGGTCATGAAATTCCATTGGTCTGCAGCTAAAAACCAAAAATTGTACCCCAACTCACCCTTTGCTTTTAGAAACCAGTCCAAGAGACTGACAGAGCCGGTGAACAAATGCTCTTTCACTACTAGTGAAACTAGAAGGAAATTCCATCTCTGGAATGATAAATAATAATGAAAAAACAGTAACAATGCAACAGGCAGTAATCTTGACGTAGTATCTCAATGTTACAGATCCACAGAATTGTTAGGATTGGAAGGGAGACCACCCTGTGCAACCCCAAGACAGAGTCACCTGGAGCAGGTGACAGAAGAACACATTGAGGGTTTGGGATGTCTCCAGAGGGGGAAACTCACCGTTTTCCCAGGGCAGCAGTTCCAATGCTTTGCCACCCTCAATGGAAAGAAGTTCTCCCTCATGTTGAGGTGGAACTTCTTCAATTTATGGCCATTGCTCCTTGTCAAAAAGTCTACACCGCCTTTCTGGGACTCATCTTGAAGATATTTATATGCATTACTGAGATACTCAGTCTCCTCGAGGCTAAACAGAACCATCTCCCATACCTCTCCTGATAAGAGATGATCCAGCCCCCTCATCTCATCTCAGTGGTCTCTGCGGGACCCCCTTCAGTAGCTCCCTATCTCTGTGTTGAGACGCTTAGAGCTGGACACAGCAGCCCAGCTGTGCCTCACTGGGGCCGGGCAGAGGGGCAGGATCCCCATCCTCACTACACCCGCAAGCTGCCCCCGGGCCCGGCTGTGCCGCGCACCCGCTTCGTCCCCGCTCCGGAACCGCTCCAGGGCGAGCTGCACCGCCATTTCCACCTCCTCGTCCACGCCGACCTCCCTGAGGGCCTCGGCCCGGGCGCGCACCGCGGCGGCGGCAACCGAGCCCCCCGTGGCCCCGCCGGTCTGCCGCCGCGCGACCCGCCTGTGTCGCGACATGGCCCTGTGTCACGGCCCCACACGTCCCCGACACAGACACAGATCGGGGGCCGCAGCTCCTCGGCCCGAGGGCCGACGCTGGCGGCGGGGCGGGGCTCCCGCGGCAGGAATCGGCCCGAACGGAAGGTATTTGGCTCTTTTCCCGCCGTTAGGGGGCAAGCGTGCCTAAGCACCGAGGTGTGTGTACGGCTGTGATCAAAAAGGGGCACTGGTGCCCTGTCTGGTCATAAATTACGTGATTTAATTGCATGGTATTAGACGTAGGCGTGGCGAGGGTCATCTTGGCCCTCAGCCTCCTCACTCTGTAAAGTGTTACTTGCCCTTGATTTTGGATCGTCTTTTCCTGCTGTCCTTTCCTGTTCCATCATGCACGCTGCGGACACGAGGTAGAAACTAAACCCAAACCTCTTGGCCATGATACAGGGCTCGGTGTTGAAAGCTGCTGCTTTGGAAACATCATTAGGTCAGAAGGAGAGTACTTTGAAGAAGAACAAACTACTCCTCAGTTGTGAACTGAAGTGGGGAACTAAATAAATGGAAAATAAACGCTCACTGTCTGATGTATCCGGCTGAAAAATAGCTCTTAAACCACTTCTACCAAAGCGTTTACAAGGCTCATTTCAGCATAATGCTGCATTGAGAGGCCACAGTGGAGCAGAAAATTGATTGTTCTAAGGTTTTAAAATTTTTTCCGTTCAGATATCTGCGTATGTATCTTCAACCAAAGTACATAATGATAGTTGCTCATTGTTGTTCCTGTGACATTCAGTACTGCCACATTAGAGTACATCACAGTTATTATGGAAAATTAAACAATTCAGCTGAATAAAATGAGCATTCATCTTATCATCGTTGGTATCAACAGTAAAAAATGAGAGCTCATAACTAATTTGAAAGAGTCACATCAGAAATCTTTAATTATGAACGCGGATCTCTTAACAGTTTCTGCCTCTTAACAGCATCATCTTGCCTTCCAGCAGACAAAAATCCCCCTGATTCCAAAAAATGATTCCTCAGGCTCAATTCTGCTCTCAGTTTGCAATCCTGTAAATACAGCAGCACACAGAGATAACTAACTGTTGGGTTAGGTCTCATCTATATGGCTAAGAGTGGCGTGAAGCCTGAGTGCATCCTGCATAACAAATTCTTTAAGACATGCCCCTCTTCTTTCACTGCTTTTTTGACTCTCCAATGCTATTAGAAGGGTGAAAAAATAGGAGAGTGTAGTCAGGCATGCACTGCCTGCTGCAGCCCTGCTAAATACTGAGTCGCAGTCTGGACTCAGCATATGAATGAGCAAAGAGTTGTGCTTACCCAAGCTCTTAGACATGGAGGCTTTAATCTTTATACATACTCTCTTAATAAAAATTACTAGCTGTGGACTTTCATATTAGAAATAACAACCTGTATGTATTTAAAAATTCTGTTTTCATGAATGGCCTCAGAAATACCTTCTGGCTAATGTTTACTCAAAACAACCCCTGCAATAAGAATTATTTCCTTCTATTAACATATGCCCAAATGCCCATTTATTTTTTCTAAGAAGAATTAAGAGGCAGCGCAGTTTTATGCAAAAATACATCTGCATGTTTAAATACAATTAGCTATTCTTATTTTACCCTCCCTTGAGGCAGTTTTGCTGACTTCTTTTCAGTTTGCAGAACATTTTCTCTCTTGTAAACACTCTTATGGTCCACAAAAGATGACAGTTCTAAGAGAAAAAGAACTGCAAAGGAAGCTGGTGAAACAGTATTATCTGTTATGTACTGTGTTAGACTGTCAAATTTGACTGCAAAATACTTAGTCTTTCTAACTACGTTTTTGTTTGTTTGGGATTTTTAAATGATTTTAAGCGTTATAAGACTTATTAGCTGTTGAAATATGATGCAAGGTTCACTGGTGAGCCAGTTCTTCAAGATCAAGTTAATGAAAGAACACAAGACTTATTTCTCTTTTCAGTTCCTTGATTACAAAAAAAAAAAAAAAAAAAAAAAAAAAAAAAGGGAATTCCAGTATGTAGGGTTTTTTTAGGCATCATAGTAAATTTGTAACCAGACAGCTGCTGGTTGCTGTGATCATTAATGATCCCATGAAGTAAGTTAGGGAAGTAAGACTGATGTCAAATGATATTGAGAGATATTTGTTTAATAAATTAACTGCAGTGAAAATGGGCATTTCTTGCTTTACTGCCCTCTACTGTATACACTGATACGCTGATCGTTCCTCAGACCTTTGTCTGCTGATCCGGGTGATTGCCTCTGCCCCATTTCTGCAACCTCTCCTGTCATCTACTGACACATCATTTCTTATTTATCTGTCTTTTCCACTTCCCTTACTCACTTCAGTTTTGGGTTTTTTTGGTTTGTTTGTTTTTTTGAGACATCAAGGAAAAAGCCTTTTGATCAGTTCTGTCCTTGTAAAACAACCTCTCTCAGGTCCTCACTTGCCACAGTCCAGAGCTTGGGCTTTGTCTCTACAAATCCATTTCCCTCATTGCTGTTGAACTTCCAGAGTAAAACTGCAACTCTTCAGTGGAGCTCAAGGCATCTATAGAGTTCAGCAATGAATCCAGAATGAAGGCTGGGGAAGAGCATGATTCCCAACAGGGTCAGATATGCCCCAGTTCTTCCCACAGCTTTCTCCACTACTCCCCACTCCTAAATTGAGAAATTCTAGTTTCCAGGGTGAACAAATGACAGAGGACTGGAGGGAGAGTGGAATGATCCTGTGCTAACAGATCTTTCTGTGTCTACAACATGTTACAAAGGCAGCATGAAAACTGTAGGGATCCCATGTGTTGTGAGCTTAGGAGTAGACTGAAGGCAGAAAGATTTCATACCTGTGATGCATGTGCTTGTGTATTTCTTTGCTGAAACTGGAACTGAGTGGAACTGATGTGCTCCCTATGGAAATTAATTTATCCAGAATGTAATTTCCTGTTAAAATACCGTTTAAATGAAATATTTTGATGAAAATAATACCTATGTTGCAGAAATTTTCTGGAGCACAGAACATGTTTAGCTATTGTAGTCATCAGTACCCTGCAGAAAAAAGTTTTGAGGTTACCTCATAGCCACAGTCTATAAAAAGACCATTTATCTTCACATGTGCCCCCACTTTTTTGACCAAAGTAGTATTTTGTTAAAAGAGATATAGCTTCAAATAACATACTTTGACCAAAAATAGTGGGGATATTCAATACCTTTGTTTACATGTATATACAAGAAATGAGGAAATGAACTTCTAACTTTCTGTATCCAAAATGTGGATCCTTATGTAAGATCCAGGAGTAGGAACCGTTTGAGTAGGAGAGCAGTTTAGGATATTTTTAGAAAAAGGAGCAAACCTGTTCTCATTTCTATTCATCATCATCATCACAAAAAAGTACACTTTTCAGAACAGTTTTACAAGGTGGTTGAGTATTTATAAAGGTGAAAAACGAGTAGGAAGCTTTTCAAAAGAGGCATTAATATTCTATCTAAAAATTAATATTCTTTCTAAAGGATATTTAATCAAAAATATTTTTAATCCTAGATAAAATATCTCAGTTTTGCAGGTCAGTCTTGGGAGCGGGAGGAGAAAAATCAGCAAAATCAGCCTCACCAAAAAAAAAAAAAAAAAGATATTTTCTTTTGAATATACTGTTTTAAGAGTTTTCATCCAGCTCAACTTGCTAAGAGTTCCACAGTAAAGGCTGTACAAGAGTTATATTTCTAGATGGAGCTTGAAATCATAGGTCTGTAATGAGAAGTGGATCTAAACAAAGTAATGTGAAGAAGGTGACTTCAGACACAACATTTTGATGAGAATTTAACTTAGCAATTTCCTAGCTAAACCATTGCTCTGTTAGCAACAGATGCAGTTTGCTGTACACAATGATGTTTTAAATAACATTAATTTAAACTCACACTCTATGTCTGTTACTTGAAATTTTTTTACAGTGAAGATCAGTAAACAAAGATGGTCTTTATCTGAAGCTGACTGAAACACAGGATAATCTCTCCTTTGACACCAGCAGGCGTTGCTTTTGATCATAGTATACATCAAAATCTTCAGTCTCAATATCTAAGCAGTGGCAGCAATTAGAATAGCTAACTCTCCCATCTATCTTACAGCAACATCAAAAATATGCATTTTGTAAGTTGTGTCATAGAAAATAAAGTATGTTTTTAATTTAACTAATTTTTAAAAGTGGTTAGATAGGAAATAACTTCTACTTAGCCCTTATGTTACCTGGGCATGGTTTCTATAGGTTAGGCACAGATTTAGATCTAAGCATACCCACATTTAGTAGTTTGGTATACATGTGCAAAGTCATGTTATGTGAGTGCCTGGTGCCCAAGCCAGCTCCACCCTGGTCCCATGTCCCAGCCTGGCCTTTGTTGTCCCCAGGGAGGTATCTGATACCCTGGGCTGACCTGGTTGCAATGGCTGAGTGGTCCTGGCTACCAGGCCGTGCTGTGCCTTCCCAGGCAGCCCCTGCAACCTCTGGCTCCCCAGCCCCTTGAGATTTTGATTGTAATACTGATACAGCAAGTCATGGATTGGGATCTGACCTGAGCTGAAGAGGATCCAGGTGATTAGAAATTATAAGTTAAATTGTATTATAAATTCCCCACCATGCTAGTTACAAATTGTACTATGTTGACTCTGCTTTTAGAAATCCCGTGCCATTCTAATAATAAATTCTCTTCTATATCAATCATAACATCCTGTTAAGAAAACAAAGTTTTAATTGTACCTATGGTTTAGTGCCATCCTGACTCTGCCAATATCCCACAGAGAACCCATCTGTGTTGGGTGACAGTGTCACTCAGATAACGCTGACATGTCTATTAACCAAGAACCTCATGGAGCAACAGGGAGCTTTTTAGCAAGTGTGTGAAAAGAGCTGGATGTAGTATTTAGGAAAGTGAAAGGGATGGTATTCTGGGTGCTTGGACTCTGGATGCTGAGAAAGTTCTGCACTGCACACCCTGCCTACCTTGCTCAAAGGAATATTACTAAATTAAAACTTCCTGCTTGCAAATTAGGTTACTGTTTGTTTTGTTGGTGGGTTTTGAAAGAGGTTAATTGAAAAATGCTGTGGCTGAATGTTATCTAGAAGGAAGTTTTTCTCTTTTTTTGGTCAGTTGATTTTGGTCATTTGGCAGCTTTTTATGCAGTGACATAACTTGTTTTCTACTGCAAAAGCATTTTATTTAAATTTGGAGAGGTTTACAGTGATTTTCAATTGTTCAACATCTAATTTGAGGTAGACTTGACTTTCAGGGATCATATGAACCTAAGTGTTCTGTTGATTTGGTGAAAGCTCAGAAAAGTCCAGCATGTCTGGAAATCAGGTGTCTCCTGCCCATCTTTCAGAGATGTCAGATTTTGGGTATATAAATGCTGGAGATTAAGTGCAGCTAGTAGTGCTACAGCATTGTTATTAATGTTTGCATTGACTGTCTGATATATGCTTATTTGAATTTAGAAATCAGGGCATTATGGAAAGTTTATATTGTACAATATAAATTGTATTGAAAAACTAAAGATTCATTTAACTTACATAAGAAGACAAACAAATATCCAATGGATTGAGAGTTAAAACCCACTGTCTTAAACAGAAAACATACAAACTTTTAAAATATTTCTTTTGAGAAATATCAAGCCTATTTTGCTACTCACAGCAGCGCAGAACTCTCAGTCCTTGCCCTCCTTCCTTGTTCTCTCTTCACAAATTTCTAGGCACCACATACCCCTCACACGAGGGACATTTCAGGCAGAATTGTACTTTTTGCTGCACAGCATAGTTTGTGTTTTAAGTGTGGGGGGTTTGCCATCTGAAATTGGCTGTAGGACTGAACTGCCACATAATTCACAGCAGGCACAGGAATGCGACTAACTGCAGCTTAGGGTATTGCTTTCCAACTGATGCGATGCATCTTTTTAAAAAATTAGATGGGCATCACGATATAAACCAGAAAGCACAGCTGGTTTTACCATCTTGCATGCCATACCACATCTAGGATATCAGCTGTTCCTATCAGCAAGGAAGAACTGGTATGGGAAAGTGAGAAATCACTGCACCAAGTTTTCTTGGGACTGATGCAAATGCAAAAAAAGTTAACTACAGCTGATCCCCATAAGGAGAAGATGGGAGGAAAAATTCAATTCAACCAACTCAAAAATTGTTCATAATGAGCAGGGAGAAGAAAAGGAATGGGTGACTTTCTAATCCACAAAGAAAGCTATTGTGTGAAGCAACATAAAGTGTTACCTAGATTAGATGAGAAGTGGGAGATTAGTTTAAAAATGGTGAAAACTGGCAAACTGGGAGGCTAGGCAGATAGCCTCAGGATGGAGAGAGATTGTTCGTGGAGATTCTCATTCCTGTATTTTGGATCCAATCTTGCTCTATTGATACTGGTGGCCTCATCAGGAAACAGTTTTAGGACTCTGCAAAGAATCGTAGAATAAAGAATATCTCAAGAAGAAAGGGATACACACAAATACATCGAGACCAACTCCCTGTGGTTAAGAATTTTCCTTCCTAGTAAGAAGCAATGTGTGCTGTACTCGCAGAATGTGTGCAAGGATTCTTGTGTGTGGTATTGAACAGCTTGTCTGTGGGATCTGGCTGAAGAAAATGGTTTTGTGACTTCACATCTCAGTCCTCAGTGTAAACAAACAGCTGTGGTAATCAACTGGTATCACACGTGAACAACATCCTGCCTAGGACTGAAAAAGTGTATGCTAACACTAAGAGTCAGACCACTGTAGGTCAGGAGATGGAACATCTGAAAGAATAGCTGCAATATACACTAGTTTAAGTGCCTTGAAAGAGTATGGAAGTGTGTCCCGGTTTAGGGCAAATTTGGGAGGAAACCTCCAAAAGGGGCCCCTCCAGAAAGCAAACCCACACGGCCCCTCCCCCCAACCGGTTCGGGAAGGATTCCTCGGAGACAAGTGGAAAGAACCTGTTTATTTAACAGGTAAAGCACTCCGCAGCACACAAAATGAACAATACTGGATGACAAAACTGATTCGCTGCTCTGAAAAGATGACAAATTCAGTAAGTCTCCCCAGTGGGTGGTTGCTCTGTTATCGGTCCCTGCGGCCCTGGGAAAGGCTGCAGAGTAGTCCCGGCAGGCTGCAGAGTATGATGTTTCCTCGGTATTTCCCAGGGTCCCAGTCTGGAGCAGGTTCAAATGGTTCCAAGAAAAGGGAAAGAAAAACAGTCCAGGGAAAACTCAGACTGCCTCAGCCAGCTGAACTAACTAACTAACTAACTAACTAACTAACTAACTAACTAACTAACTAACTAACTAACTAACTAACTAACTAACTAACTAACTAACTAACTAACTAACCAGCAAAAGGAGCGCAGTGTTCTGCCCCGTCCATGCTCAGACAACATCAGTGGAGTTCTATGTTCCAGCAGACTGTGAAGGAGTGAGTGAGGCTGATAACAAAACTGTGTTTCTTCTTCTCCCACTTTGCTCTCAGAGCCAGTCTTGAAGGCACAGAATGTAATATCCAGCATAAACAAAACACACAACTGGGGATACAAGCATCATAACATCACCCTAGACAGCTCCATACTACAGTGCCCTGGTCATCCAGCAAGAACTAATGTGAGCAATGTAATTTGGAAATCTGCAGAGACCGAGACAATATGATAGTGAATGTATGCATGCTTACACTTGCAAGTAGTTTTAGTTAATAAAATCCAGAGGAACTCTTTACCTTGTAATGACTTGCATAATCAAGATACAATAAATATTAACAATTAGAACTGTTGCCATCAGTTAATGTATTTTAAATGCACTGTGCAACAAGTGTGATAACTTTGCTGGATTTATATGTTCATTAATCTCTGTCAGCAACAAGGAAGATGAAGATGTTTTGTGGCATGACGTGGATATCTTCAAAGACTTAATTAATAGGAAAAGAATAATACCTGATGCTATGAGGGCAACATATGTCCTTAATAACAAGGCTTTTTTTTTTCAAACCCAGAAATAGGTTAGGAAAATATTAGTTTACCCAAATTAATCATCTGATGTGATGGAGTAAGAAACATAATGTGATATGTAAACTGAAATGCTGTTCTAGACTGTTTCAGAATAGCCGTTTCCAGTTAGAGATAAAGCAGATTGGTGCTGGTGCTGTATCACTTCTTTTCACAGGAATACGAATTAAAAGCACTGAATAAAATTTAATTAGATATTGAGAAGGGTGGCAAAGACACTAAAGGCACCATTTTGGTTTTTTCATCTGGCCACATGATGACTGCAAAGAAAACTACTTTTCTTTAAATGAAAAGGAGACCAACAGACAGGGAAGGGTATAGGCCACAAAATGTTCAGGAACAGGAAAACGAATTGTTGACTTCAGTGGAAAGGAACTGGATGAGTCAAGAGGGGCTGTTGCTCTTCACCTCAGAATGCTTTTACCTGACCAGGACCCCATCAAACAGCCTGGAGTGCAGGGCTACAGAAAACGCCGGGGTTTTTTTGCTTCCACAGACCGGCCAAAGCCGCAGCCAAAGCAGCACCCCCGGAGCAGGAGCCGTGCCCAGCCCAAGGAGAACAAGCGGCCCCCGCGGCGGGTTCGGGTCGCTCCGCACTCGGCGGCCCTGGCAGAGCGGGCAGCCAGCCTCGGGTCGCTCGCTCCCCGTGGGACCCACCGTGATCCCGGCGCCGGACGATGCCGTGCGTCAGCGGGAGCTCTGAGCCCTGAGCCTCAGCCGCCCTGTCCCCGCTCCGAGCCCCAGCGGGGTCCCGGCCCCGGCTGTCCTTCCGCGGGCGGTGGGTGCAGGGCCGGCAGGGCCCCCGCCCGGGCTTTGTGCTGCCGCTCGTACTTTGCAGGCACGGCGGGACTGGGAATCCCGGGCGCCCGAGGCAGCCTCGCCTCCTCCTCCTCCTCCTCCTTACCCACCTCCTCCTCCTCCGGAGTGGGGCGCATGATGGCGGCAGCAGCTGTGGCGGAGGTGAACAGCGCCGGCAGCAGCAGCACCGATACCTCCAGTACGGGCGAGGAGGAGAGGATGAGGCGCCTTTTCCAGACCTGCGACGGCGATGGGGATGGCTTCATCAGCAGGTAGCGACAGCGGGAGGCGGCTCTTTGTTGATACAGAGCCGTCCCGTCCTTCCCCTCGCCCCGGGTTCCCTGGCGCTCAACTTGTGGGCGAGTTGGAGCAGCGGTGGGAGCTCCGCGGCTCCCGCCCCGCTGCCGCCGCACCGGAGACAGGGGCTCCAGCGGGGCCTCGGCACCGAGAGCTTCCCGGAACAGCGGGCGAACGCTGCCCGCAGCACTTCCACGTCCGCCTGGGCTGAAAGGTGATGCCTCTGATCCTGGATTTTATCACCTCGTGCCCTGGGCAGGTGGTTTTTGCAAGTAAACACGCAAAAAGCTCGTGGTGGGTAGTCTAGGAGAAAACTCATATTGTTCTCCCGGATCCTATGATTTTGTTTTGTCAGTACGGTTTAATCAATACTCTTGTTACACAGTTTGATTTAAATTCCCCTGCTGGTCCTCAGAGGGTTTGAGGAGTGTCACGCAGGCTGATGGGTTGTGGTGGGGAAGGCTGAGCTTGTGCATTTGCAGTAGGTACTTGGAAATAAGCCGTAGTGGAATGTTTTTGTGTCTGGAAGCACTGGTAGTGTGTTTTGGTCAGGAGTTGGTTTTGTGGCAATGGTATTTCTGAGTTCTCACGCCATAATTTAAAAAATACTGAACTTCAAAAGGCGGGATTTGCCCGAGGTCGTGGAAACTTGCGTTTTCAAAATGAAGCTTATGCTATTGTCTGCAATTAATACATGCCTCTAGAGAACTGGGACGGTGAGGGAATTTCTTAAGTCTGCCATTTAACCTGTAACCTAAGAATATGACCCCAAAGAAAGGCTAAGTAAACTTGAATCCCCACTACCATCTCTTTGGAGCCAGAAAGTTGTTGAAAATCTGTAACAACTGGCAGTCACTTTAAAAATAAAGTTCAAGGGTCGTGATATTTCTTATTTAAACAACTCCCTGAACACTCTTTTTCTCCTCCTCAGTCTAATGATTATTTTGACAGTTGTGGTTTTGAAATATAAACTTTGAAAATGTGTACTTTCAGACCAGTGTGCTAAGACTACTTTTCTTTCCGTTTGTTTATGGTCTTCATGGAATTTATTCTGATGTCTGAAAACTTGAAATGTTCACAAAAATTGTGCGCTGTCTCTTCAGAGCACACTTGCTTTTCTATACTGTCGTGTTTTTCTGCAATGTGAACTCAGTGTATTTATACTTTAAAGACCTTACTGGGGGAATGTTAAATGTTTTAGTGTTTCATACAGACCATGCAGAGATGTTACCATGACACAAACTACTAATTTCTGATCGACTAATCCACATTCGCTAAGTTTTGACCCAGATTTGTATTTTGTTCTTCAGAGTAGGCATTTCAGAGTGTTGCTCGAACTACAGTGTTGAAAACGCCAGGATGGGTCTGAGTAGAGACATTGGATTTCATGATGTCTGATTTCTCGGCTGTAAAGCCGAGGGCCTGGGTGGTGGTTGAAAATCCTTGAGGAGATGGTGGGTTCATTGTTGAAGGTTGCTAATACCTTGCTTCGGAAGGGAGTTGTGCATTCAAGGCAGAGCTGGTGTGGCCTTCATCAGAGAACATGGTGTTACAAAGTACTGTCTTCCTTTACATCTCTGTGTGTGTGACAAAGTAGTGAAGGAATATTTAAGAAATTATCTTTGATGTGACTTTACGTCATTAGGTAGCCTGGGTGATGAGTTGTATAAATGGAATGTCTTTCTTGCTTTTTGTAGTTACTCAATTTTGCTTATACACTGTTTTATAGCAGTGACTTATGCAGGAGGAGATGTGTCCAGTTGCATTTTGATGTCTTTATAGTATGTACCACCATAGTATTATAGACAACTCTGTCAGGTTCATGGACTCACAGTGTCCCTGTTGAAAGTATAGCACATGGGCATTTGTTGTTGTGTAGAGCCCTAGTGTTTAGGCTATTGCATCCTTTTAAATGTAATAAATTAAAGGCAAAAAAGTTACGGCTGCTTTTACACTAAATTTCATCTTGCCATATTCTGCATACTGTTTGTCAGGCTTCTGTGTTTGTTTCTTTCTAGGTTTTTTTTTTCTTTTTGTTTGTTTCATATGAGCCAGTTGCTTGGTTTTCCTGCTCTTCTTTGCCCTGCTTCTTTGGACTTCTCTTTGCTCATTCTTGTGGCCAACAATTTTTTTGCATTTCTTGCAGCCCCAGTGGTGATTGGAGGCTGACTTCTGCACGTCATGATATCTTTCACAACAGGTTAAACATGGCAATAAATGCCCAGGCATCTTTATAAAGAGCTGAAAACACAGAAGCTAGCACTTTAAAATCATCTCCTTCTTTGTGTATTAGAACTAGACTTGACTATGATCTATAATCTATCACTTGGATGAGCTTCTTTTTAAACACTAGCTTATTTTGAATGCAATGGGGCTGAAATTTGCTGCTTTGCGAGTGCTACTGAGTATAAATTTTATATTTAAAAATTAGTATCCCTTCTATTTGCAGGCCGGAAGCTTGGTCAGTTATTTCTTTGCCTAGCACATGCAGCAGTTTGTTTATAAGGTTTCTTTTTTTTCCAGCTCCAGAGCTGTTAAGGAAAAGAAGATCTTTATACTTGCAGCAAAGGCAGGCATTTTGTGTGTGTGTGTGTTTATTTAGTTCATATTGCATGGGGGGAAAAGAGATGTTTGCATTCCTAATGAAATAACGTGGTGTCTCAGCTGTGGAAATGCTTTGTCATGCATCAAACTCTAATAAACCTCTTTAAATAGTAGCAGGGAAGTACAGGCACAGATGGAGAGGAGGAGCACGTCCTGGGATACTGATTAATTTTCAGGCTCTCACCTGAGATATTGATTAAATTCCAGTCTCTAAATAGGATGATATCAAAGCAATAAAGCATAATTAAGGATGCGCCATTGATGGTTATAATCCAGTAGACACTGAGCTGTGGGATATGAAATGCTAAACCAGTGACTCTGAGCATTGCATTGACATATGCATATTGAAATTTTGCAGCATCCAGCTAGAGAAAAGTAGTAAGGAAACAACTGAGTTTTAACTTGTTGGCTTGTACTGAAATGGCTTTTGATTCTTTTGGAGTTAATGTTTGTTACTTAATTGTTTGAACATCTTGCAAATGTTTGGCATTCTTCTCATACTTCTGCAACACGAGGCAATTTCCAATTTCGCAAAAACGAACTAACCAACTAACCAACCAAAAAGTTGTCCCCCCCCCCGCGCTTTGCAACTCAGTTGCAAAGCAGTCCGCAGTTAAGGCTGGATTCTGAATGCTTGAGATCAGCTGGATGAGCATTGCTGAGAGCAGAAGGCAGCCTTAAACACTGTTTACAGCAGAACTTTAGTTTTGCAGCTGTAGCTGGATTGTGTTGTTATTAACAAAAAACTGTTAACTGAAAAAACAGTAATTGCTTTCCTTTGTTTTATTCTGTTTGCTTTGAAAAGTTTCAGAATCTGATGTTACAGTTATAAACATTTTCAGTTTCAGAGGGCTGGTGATTTGTCCAGTACACGTGTGCTTTTTTTCTTTTTTTTTCTTTTTGATGCTGTTTGCATATTTAGCCTTGAATGCTGGGTTTTTATGGGTGACAGTCTAGATTAATGTCTTCTTCAGAAACTTAATTGCCTTGTAGCTTTATTATATGTGAATTGTATTGAAATTCCATTTAGCACACAATGAATTTCATCTTCACTGCAGAAGTCACTAAATGGGGTTTGGATTACTCTGTTGTAACACTGCAAAATATAAACGTAACTTTAAATCTGCAGGAAATACTTTGCTTTAAAAAAATGAAGGTATGAGCTGTGGAAATAATGGGCGAATAAAAAATTAATTTTATTATTAAGGTACAAATATGCTAGCTTTCCAATTTTAACTTTTAAGCATGGATAAATATTTTAGGATTGTGAAGAAAAAAGGTAAAGCTAGTGTTTAGTTCAGTTAGAACTTTGTCATTATATTAACAATAATGGAATTAAGTTTTGTTTGTAGAGTTTGTTTGAGAACTGTGTTGTCTGTGTACACAATTTTTTTTACACTGATCAATATCTTACAGAAAGTCTTGGAAAAGTAGAGTACCACTATACATAGTAAGATGTTAAAAACCCAGTAAACCTACTAACTTTGTAATGAGCTTATACAGCCTGTTAAAAGGCCACGCAGAATGTGCCTTCTCTAGCCCTGCACGAAACAGTTAAAAGGAACTGGTTGGATTTGATTTGTTACCTGAGTGGTTTCAGTGGTACATGGCTTTGGGAGCTCAAAACCTTTGCAAGTACGGGCGGGTCCTTCCCTTTTTAATGGGTTGTCACAGTAGTAGGACATTCACAGCTTTCTTGCTGAGTGTATTTTGGCACCCCTCCCCCATCCCCCCTTCAGTGTTTCTGCATCTGGTTCTGCATCTAGTGGCTGCTGTTGGTGCTGTTAGAGGAGAAAACCCAGTATTTTCAAGAAGACAAAGTATTAATCTATTCATTGTCTTTTTAAGGGAGTAGATTTATTCTTCTATGATCTCTGTTATCCTCCACAGCAGACGTTTCCACTTCATTTAACTTTTTTTTCAAATGTTTGATTTTGCTAATGTGCTTTAACTTCCGTGCTTAACATTTAAAAAGGTATTTAAGGACAGATAAAATGCAGCAAAATCAGTGTGGGTTGTCTGTGGCCAGTCAAGTTACCACTGTTGGTAAAACACTATTTAATCAATAAGATGGCCATTTATGAAGTCATGCGAACATGTTCAGTTAGGATCTCTGAAAACTTACTTCGGGCATGAGTTAATATTCTGGATCTACTCTCTGCAGAGTATTCTGTGCTGGTTGAAAGCAGTATCAGGAACAAGGTGTTGTGAGTGCTCAAATGTCAGCAGGCTAGGCAGTGATAAAGCTATTTATCCTACAAGCAAGAGGTTTCTAAAAAGTCAACTCTGACAGAACAGGTGGAAATTAAAAACTGCCTTTGAAGTCTTGTGAGAGAAATAATATTTATTCTGCTAGTTTTGCAGCTACTGGGATTTCAAATTTCAAAAGAAGCTTGATCCCAGTACTGTACAGTCCTAAGTCCGACCTCAATCAGCTGTCTAACAAGGAGACATCATTTAGAAGCAGTCTGCAAAATGTCAGCAAGATTGGGACAAAGCTTTGCTTAGTCCTTGCCTTCAGTCTGGCTCTTCATATAGCTGGGCTGTTCTTACCATGAAGCTAAAAATTTAAGGCCTCTATGCAGGATTTTATTCTCACTTGTGGTCTGGATTATTTGCTCTGTGTTTTCTTTAAACCAGCTCCGTTTTAGAAATTCCAGGGGGGGGAAATCCCAAATCTCCAAAACTCCCAAGCCATCCCCCCAAACCTCAGTAAAACGTACTTTGTTCTTGCACTGTTGCTTTAGTTTGTCTTGAAAACAGTTTCAGCTCCCAGATTCTGTTTTTAGGCTTAGTTTTAGTCTTCATCCATCTCCATTAGGAGGCTGTCACAGGGTTTGTGATCCACGTAACTGAAGGATTGCTTTTATATGGATACAACACAATACTTACTGTATCCTGAGTAAAACAGTGACTGGAAGCGCTCTGCTGTTTCTCACATGATTGTAGTCTGTTTTTTCTGTTTCTCCTGGGGCTTGCCTTAGTCAGTGATTACACAGCTGTATAGAATTTTGTGGGGTTTTTAGTCCACCTTTGTGTTCCAGGGGTCCTCTCGGAGCATCATAACCAAAAAAGGAATACGTTACAGGGAAAAGCCTGAACGGTGGATGTGTATGAGAAGCCATAGAGACATACTTAGTTTAGGATGAAGAAAAAGGTATCCCCTTTGTTAAATAATTGTGGCTAGAAAATACACCAAGAATCAACATTCATTAAGGGATTATGTATTTCAAAGTCTGTATTTCTTACAACTGGTACAAAGTCAAAGGAATGTATTCAAACTTGAATTGTCTGAACAGATTATATTTTTTAATTGGTTAGCACTCCAGTTCTTATGTAAACATCAAACTCCTGAAGGGTGTTTTAGCTGGAGCTGTTAACGTTTCAAAGTTAGTGAAGTTACTTGGTGTGTTTTATATACTGCTTTTATCTTTCCCCATTGATACTATTAGCCTGGTAAAAGGGACTAAAGTATTTATCTCAGGCTTGTATTACTGTATTTTCTTTCTTAGGACCTTGTTGTCCAGATAGATTGTACTGTGGAAATACTGACCAAACAGTAATTCACTTGAAAATACAAATGTCAAATTTTTTGATCCCTTTGAGAGTTACTATCCAGCTAGTTTCTAAGCAGTGAAGTTATTTGTTATATTTATTAATTTTGTTATTGATTTTTATTTCTTTTTTTGGTTGACATTGTTGCAAGTACCATGTTAATTGGGTTATTACTGTAAGAGAAGTTAATCACTCTTTAAAGTCAGTAATTTCCGTTTTGTGACAAAAAAAAGAGTAATTGTTAAACTGGGATTTTTTTGCCTTGTGTTTTCTTGGGTTTCTTGGTGGCAATTCTGAAAGATCAACTTCACAAATATACTCTGTTATTTTTTTCCCAAGGGTGATAGGGAGCTCAGGCCCTCGTAAGATGCTTTGGTGCTTGGTCTTTCTAGCAACTCCACGGCCCTGGGTTTACAGCATAGGAGCCATTGGTGGCTGTTCTACCAGTATGACTGGGATGGTAAATACTTGGTTTTGTTTAGCTCATGCGTGATTGCATCTTCTTTCCACAGCAGACAAGGCAGTTGGCGCTCTCCTTAATCATTGTCATTAGCTTGTGATCTTAGGGAGCAACTTTCTGTATGTTTTTAGAATTAATTTGCCAAAACCTATTGTTTGAAATTCATGGATGGGTTGACTGAGTTGGGAGGCACTTGAATGAGAGAAGAGTTCTTCCTTTTAACTCCTTGTATTTATTTGTATTTATTGTTTGAGGGTGCCACATGGAAGTACTTTGCTGGTAGTTGTGGATGGATTCTAAGATTATTTTAAAATTCTCTGTCTCTGTTTGCTGGAGTAGGCTAGAGATTATTTTACATGGATTGAAGCAGCCGGTCATACATGTTTTGATTGGGAATAAGGAACCTCGCAAAATACTTGGCCACCTGGCCTTTCTTGCAAATATATACCCCTAATCTGTGCACCTGCACTCTTTACACAATGAATTGTGAATAGCTAGCAGAGGGTTTCATGATTTTTTTAAGTCAGCCTCTTCTGCCAGATGATGATCTGCTGTGCATGATCCTGAAGTTTCTCACTGTCTGCACTAATTTTGTTCAAAGAATTGCCTTTGCTGTACACTAGTTCAGTAAGAAATATTTCTTTGCAACATGGCCAGTTTATAGTTGTAACTTTATCTGGCTGTGTGACTTTTAATGTTGGCACAAGACAGTGGAGGGGGGTGAGAAACAAGAGTGGGGGTTAGTTGTGGTCCCTCTGGTGATGTCCTCTTGATTTTTAAACATGCTTCACTCCAAATGATCTGAGCTAAGAGATCTCACTAAAAGTTAATTCATTTTCAGAAGTGTAAAAGGACAAGAGAGATTTTATTGAGACTCTGATATCTCAGGGGGTAGATGAAAGGCATTAACGAGGCTTGTGTTGTGCCTAATAGAGTTGTCCAAAGGATGGGCTTCAGATGACATTTGAAGGAAAAGTTACGCTGTGGATACATAGTTTTTCAAATCCACTGTGTTTTTACTGTGAATGTTCACATGCATCTTTTAGAATAAATAGTACATATGTGGAATTCATCCTAGTGCAGTGAGTTTTGCATTAATTGACCTGTGTTAATTAATGTCACCATAATGATAAATTGTAATCAACACAGTCAATGTGTCATTTCTTCTAAAAGTTTTTCTGAAGCAATACTTTTTATATTTAATAGAAAAGAACAATATTTATGTAGTGGTGATTTGATTAAATCCCGTATGTAATTTTTAAGGGTAAGCCAGGTAGCAAAGACCGGACCATCTCTGAATGAAAACTGTGTTCCTGATAGTTCCTAACCATGTGGAAGAGTCTGTAGGTTGAATTGTGTATGAGCAGTATATTTGAAACCAAATAAAAGAAGCATAAAAGAAGGCATAGAATGGCAGAGATTCTATTGACAAACTCTGCTTCTCCTTTGACAGATGGACCTTTGTTTGCCTTCAACAGTTCCGTCTCCAGAGATGAGACCCTCAGCCAAAATGGGGACGCCCTGCCCTCACAGGTTGAGAGATGCAGTTTGTGCTATCAGTACAGAGTAGGTGATCAGAGCACAAAGTTTAAGCTATTTCTAGTGAGTAGAATATGTATTTGTTGTGTCATCTGTAACATAACATTTCTGTTCTGAGAGGTACCTCCAGAAGAGGTACCTACCAGCCAAAGAGGCTGGCTGTCTTGTCCATATCTAGTGTGAAGTGGGGGAGAGACACACACACAGACATGCTGAGGTGGGAAAGTGGGGAGGGAACCATCCCCTGCTTTCCCAGAGGAAGGGGTGGTGGTGCATGCTTGCAATAGTATCGTAAGAGGCAGCCAAGGCAGGACAGAGCTGGGAAGCAGAAGTTCAGATGGTTGAATTATGAATAAAGCATACCGGGTTTGGGGGCTGCCTGATTGTTAATCTTACCTTTTTCCTGATGGTGCTCAGTGTTGTGGATCTGGATCAAGTTGCAAGTTAGTTGTGAACAGGTGCTGGAATATGCAGAAATTGAAACTAGCAGGGAATTTCAAGTGTAAAATTGTTCCACAATATAGAAACAGTTTTGAAAAACTGACAGAAAAAACAGAGAGTATCCAAGAGAGGGAGTCAGTGAACTGCTGATGGTGCTAAGTCATGTGAGATTTTTGTTTTGTTTTGATTTGCTTTCTACATTGAAAGTAATACATGTAGTAAGATTGTTCCTGCAAATAGGACTGATAACAAATACCTTGGACAGAGAGGGAAGAAAGAAGTTGAAAGGTGCTTGGATTTGTTTTACTTAGTTGTACTTGGAGATTTTGATATAATAATCCTAAAGACAACCTCCGAATTATTTCCATTCTTTTTCCCTGAGCTCTTCTAAAAGACAGAAGAACAGAAAATGGTAAAGATAAAATATGCTGCTTTTCTTTAAAATGTGTTGAGATGGTGGTCAGTGAACAGACAACTTGCTGAATGTGGATTTGTTAAGAAAAAGTTAGGTTGAACTCATCTAATCTAGGACTAGTGTCCCCCATTTGTGGTGGGAGTGAAACAAGAGATGCCCTTTGTCTTGTCTATTTTAAGGCTTTTGATGTTGTTTTATGACACTTGTAGGCAAGCCCAGATACTAGACTGAGACTTCAGTTTGTTCGGTTTTTTTTTCTCAGCTATACTTGGAGCTCATTAGACACCTGTGCTTTGGTTGACAAATAAAATACTATATCAAATTGAAATCAGAAGGATGGCCTGGATCAAATCAGCATTATTAAGGATTAATGATAAGGATGACATGATAATGGGTAAACTTTATTAAATCTGAGATGACATCCAGCTAAGGAAAATTGGAGACATGCTGTGGGGTAAGAGTCACAATTGGTGCTGACAGATGAAGCTATTGCTTGAAAATAAATCAAGTGACATAAAGTAGGAATAAGCAGACATTAGCACATTTGGTGGTGCACATACAGGATTTGTGCTAGATGTAAAACTTTGTGAGATTTATGGTGGTTCTCAAGCTAAACTTGAACTCACAGAATTGTTCTGTTGCAGAACAGAACTTCTGGTTTCACCTTCTAGTCTCTTTTCAGTATATGCTTTAAGCTGGTGTCTAGTCCTGTGTGCTGTCATCCATTCAGTTGGTGGATCATTTAGAGAAAGACAAGACCAGCTTATGATGATTGGAGATACAAAAAATGAGGTTCTTTACTCAAAAGAAGGTGGAACATCTGATTACAGGCTTTAAATATGTAAAGACTGTTTTTCTTACTCACTGTAATGACAGAAAACAGGGTGTTAACTTCCTTTTTGAAGGAACAATCCGAATTGTGTCTGGGAAAATTGAAATAAGGAAACTTGCAGAAGAGAGCAATGAAGTGCTGGGACAGAGCACACGTGGGGGTTGTGGCATTCTTAAAAAGCAGCTTAGACGCCTGTCCATGAGTGATGATACTTTTTTGAGTCTGGTATGTTTTCTGTGCTGGTAGGTCTTACTTGCCTGTTTTCCTCTGTTTAATAGTTTGTCTGCTGAGTTACACCATTTGTCTCTTGTGCTTATAATCAGGCAAATGTGCAAGATCCCATATAGTGCCATAAGGACTTCTATTCTACAGAACTCAGTGGTTACAGAGTAAATATCCCCTTGTGGGACTGCAGTCTGGTCTAGTGAACTTTTCCCCCCATTTCTTTCAACTTTATGTTTACACTTTGCTTTGATTCCTTCATAAATGGGCACAAATATAGAAAAAAAGTCCTATAAAACTATCAAATGTCAGTCAATGCTCTTATGTCTTCCCAAGTGTTCATGTAGCATGAAAAAAATCCATCTGCATGAATTCCCTTCCTGATCACAATGAGGTGTTAAAACTGAAGCTTCAGTGTGAGTTTTCAGATCCCAGTATCAACAGTATTGCTGCTCAGCATTTTAACAAGCGTGTCCAGCTGATATACCTGTTCTCCATCCCATCCTGCCTCATATCATTCATGCCTTGCCAAACACATCAGCTTCACTGAAATGGCTCATTTACAACTATTGCCTGGTGCTGACAATGCTTTTGGTACACAGAAAATAGGGAGAATTGGGACAGCCATAAGGAAATGGAGTTTTACATTAAAAGTGAACAATATGGGTGTTACTGTGTATCTTATACTTTCATTTTAAAAAGGGTTGATTAATACTACTACATAGTCCGGCGCTAGGAGGTAAACCCAAAGAAAATACTCCTGAAACAAAATGCATTTTGTTTATCAATGCCGACAGTATTCCAAATATATGCATAAAAATTGTTTACACATCAATTTATCAGTTGTTTCATGTATGAATAGCGGTGATGGTCATGATGCAGTTTATTAAGCTGAGATGGGAACTTCAGGCCTTTTTTCCTGAGAATAACTTTCAGGCAGATGTATTGTTGCAGGAAACTTGTGTTTCTTCATTCTTGGCCCTTTTGTAAGGACATCCGGGTTGCAGCAGGTGGAAAATTCCAGCAATTCTGAAGCTGTCCTTCTTATTCCTTCATAAGTTGTAACTACAGTCTAGCCCTACCACTTCCTTTAAAAGATAATATGGAAATTATCTTTTAAGATAATATGGAAATTCTGACTTAGTCATATCAGGATGATCCGTGCCTGATAAAGTAATAGCTTCTGTATTGTTAAACCATCAAAATTGGTAATAATTGAGGAAATTGGAGAGCAAAAAATAACCTCTTAAGGTATTTCTGTGTGAAAAGGTCTGTGGAGATGTAATTGTTTAGATAATGACAAAGGTAATGAAATCTGTTTCCAAGGCTAAATTCATTGGACAACAGAAATTTCTTTTTTGTGGTTGTTGCTGGTTCTGAAAATTATTTCTTCAAGAAAACAAATTAAGGAGGAACTGCTGTGGGTGTTTGTCCTCTTTCCTGGTCTACCTACTACCTATTTCCATCTGCTAGTGAACTTCTTGAACAGTTTTCTTCCCTTCTGTAAAGTCAAGACATGTATCAGGCCTTGGGTGGACCACAAAACTACATAAATTCTCCATCCAGCTCTCCCTGTAGGTGAGGACATTGTTTTTAGTAATGTTTTTCAGACAGCAGTGAACATTGTCTTTTAGTCTGATAACCCTCCAAAGTGCTCTCTGTACTTGGGTGCTAACCTCGAGATGGTTTTTTTTGCCAGAGATTATAGTGTCATAGAAGGCTTCTGTGATACACACTCACTGTGGTTTCTGCTTTCTTGGCATTTCAGATGGCTTTGGATTTATTGTGCATTACTTCTGTTCATCCAGATTAAGAAATAAGTATTTTAATGCAGCCTGCCTCGTGATGCTTGGAGCCTCTTACCTTATAATTTCTTTACCCATCTAGAACTCGGTTAGAATTTTATTCCAAACAAAAGGTGTCATTCTGTGAGCTTTTCTGACTGCAGACGAGCAGTTCTGGGATTGCTGCCAGGATTGTTCGCCTGCAGTTGCTCATAGAAAAGTCGAAACTGCAGAGCTGATGTGATTCTATGGTTTAAGTAGTGAGGGGCTTGACTTACTGTGAGAGTCAGAGCAAATGGAGCAGTGGGTCCAGGATGCTCTGCAGATTGGTGGCTGCACCAGGGACCTAAACTAAACAGCCTCCTACCAAGAACAGAAGTGATCTGGAGTAATTTTAGTACATCTTTTAGATCAGCAACTTCTTATTGCCTCTGAGTGCTCTGGTGGTCAGTCCTTTTTAGATTAGTCATTTCAAAATTAATGCTTCAAATAGATTACTGTTTATCTACAGTATTGGTCTAGAAGTGTCTCGTGACACCACTGCATGGAACAGGTTTTACTACACTGTTTGTTTATTTACTCTATTTGCCTCTAGGAAGCTTGGCTGCATTTATAATTTTTACTTCCCTCTTCAAAGGTGTTTCTGCACCTAGCCTACAAGTTGTGTTAGCAAGGGTTAAAAGTTTCCTGGCAAAATGATGATACCTTTTTACTAGCTGAAGTTTTAAAGAGTTTTAAGAAAATACATGTTTTCTCCTTGGTGTTATGTAGTGGAACAATCTTTGAGAGATTTCCTTTATAAGTCAGCTTGCATTTGTGTAACACCTTTAGATTGTAGGGAACCAGAACTGGGTTTGGACATGTCCCTGTGGGCTGTAGTGAAATAGAAGCTTTACAATTGTCATGAGCAGGGTCGTGTAAGGTGTGCTACTAGTGCCACAACCTCCTCCTGCTCCAGTATAGCAGATTAATTCTTCTGGAGCCAGGGCAACTGACCTGTGTTCTGGAATCCCATGGCAAAATCACCCTGCACTGCTTCTCCTGGTACTCATTTCAAAATTAGCACACCTCTGCAGAGTCCCTCAATCTGAGGCTATGTCTGACCTGTTCCAAGAGAACAGACATAGACGTAGCTGAATTGTATTTGTCACTCCCCAGGTAAAAATTTGAATGTGCTCTCATCCTTATTTTTCTTTGCAACATCCTTGTGAGATTGTATTTGTGTTGTTTTAATTTTTAAAAACAGGGAACTGAGCCATGGAGATTATTTATTAATTGTTCAGATTCAAATCTAAAGCAAAACTCTGAGCAAAAACTGAGCTGCAAGTAGTAATAGCTTATGTTTGGCCTGTGTGATTAATTCTTCTGTAATAAAGTTATTTCTTGTCATAAGTAGAGATTTGGTTGCTTTCTGATATTTTTGTTGGGGTTTTGTTTGTTTTTAAACTTGATGGTCATGTTATCACTATTATTATTATTATCATCATTATTATTATTGTCATTATTATCATCATTCTCGTCATCATTACTATTACTTTTGTTACTATGATCATTATTATCCAACTTTGTGGCAAGAATTCTGTTTCTGCAGCTCTGGAATTTCTGCATAGAAGAGACCTACAGAGCTCTGCCTAATGTACAACTTCTTTCTCTAGAATAGAATGGGCCTTGATGCTGACAACAAATTACTTCATTGAAGCTCTTCATGTGACAACTTTGTGTATTTCAATGTATCATGTTTTTACAGAAACCTTCTGAATGATACCCTGATACTAGTAATGAAATAATAATAATTCTATCAAATCTACTAATAATTCACATAATAGTAATAATACACATTTCCTTTGCCTCCCTTCTACTGAAAGATTTTGTTCAACACACAAATAAGCTATATGCTTTTATGCTGTTTAAAAATAGCCATAACATAGAAACACACTCATGCTATTGTGTAAATTGGTATGATAGTGCTGTGCAATCCAGTTCAAAAAGTGTTTAAAAAAAGGATGGCAGGAAAGAAGCAGTGAAATGTGAGAGTAGCAAAGTAGTGGTAATTTAAAAAAAAAAAAATTCTAATCTGAGAGAATGGGACACCCAGAAGATTTGGTAGTGTAGAGCAGCTGTTGCTTCAGATCTGGTTGAATTGGTTTGCCCACATTTTATTTAGAATGTGTTTATTTGTCATTTGATAAATATGCATCATTCCGATGCTGGAGAAATTGTTTCACGATTTTGTTTCCTTCAGTAGTTGGCTAATTGGTTTTAAATGCCTGTGCATTAATGTGTATCCAGATTAGACAGGGCTAGTATTCCTTTTCTTCGAAACTAAGTTGTTGTTTTTTTTGTTTTCTCTATTCCCACTTTTCCAATCTTCCCCCATCCCCATTTTTCCCTCTAAAAATATCTTTAGGAATGACTTGCTGATGGTGTGCCGCCAGCTGAATATGGAGGCGTCTGTTGCAGAGATCATGCACCAGCTGGGAGCAGATGAAAATGGAAAAATTTCGTTCCAGGATTTTAGTCAGTGCCGCATGGAACTGGTACAGGAAATCAAGAAGGAGGAAGTGGAGCTTTCTGTGAAATCGGATGATTCTTGTAAAAAGAAAAAGTTAAGGGATAGAGTAGCTTCCTGGCCAACTAGCAGCAGTAACAGTTTAGGTAGGTATGACTTTTAAATGTCCTGTGGATGTAATTTAACAAAAGGTAAACTGAGGGGTGTTTGTTACTGATTTCACTGGCATTAGGGTTCCCCTACAGGGCTTTGTGAATCTGCCTTTGCATAATTTCATAATATAGAAGTGCTGTTGTAATGGATGCAGACTTGTCACCAGAATGTAAACTAGAATGTGTGCAGAGCATCCTCTTCTAAAAATGCAAATTGCACAAGAGAACAGACTCCCTTGGAAGGGTAAGGGCTGGTAACTGAAGATCCAGGGAGTTCTTTGTTCTCTGTAAAGGCTCAGGCAGGTATGTAGGTAAAACTGAAAAATGAGGGAAGACTTAATCTTGGTTCCAGTCATAATACAGGGTAGGAACTAATGTTTCTTGGATGCTTTAAAAATTGTTCCACTTAGTGAGAGATCTGAATGCTGGAAGAACCCTATGATGTAGAGAATACAAAAATACTTCTCCATCTGGTTGAAAACCAAACAAAATCAAAAACCAGAACCAACCAAACCAAAAGAAACCAACAACAAAAACAAACCACAACCCCCCCAAAAAAATCAAACCAACAAACAAAAAAAAGAAAAAGTGCTATTCCATCCACAGGAAAACAGGATGTAGTAAGGGATTATCTGTGTCATTGAGCCCAATCCTTGATAGCACTATGACCAGTCAGCATAAGGTCAGAAATGTTAACACCTGCAGAATGCTTGCTTTCACCATGTAAAAAATGGAAGAGACTAAAGGACACAGATTCTGGGGTCAAAGATGGCAAAGTGTCGTGTTTTGTGGAAAAAGCTGAGGATGCTGTCCATTCCCCAGCTGCCTACAGCAGGTGCATGCTGGCTATGAGTGACTGCTGGCTGGTGACCATGGAACTGACCTGTGTCCATTCTTCACAAAAGCAGCATCAATCTCTGATGGTGTTTTGTTGGAGCTATGTCTCCTCAGCCTTTTCTTTGGGCTGTATGAGCCTACATGTTTTAAAACACTTTTTAAACTGGAGATCTTCCATTAATCTTCCCAATAGTTTTCTTTGAAGTGTCTTAAATTAATTTGACAATATTTTTTTATTGTTGGATGTGCTTCATACATCTGGAGAGTTGTGCTATTCCAGCTTCTCATGTCGGGGTTATGTCAAGGTCATGTTATTGACTTGTTGCCCGGTATAATGTTTAACATCAGATGTATTTATTTATTTGAAGGTAGTTGATGGTACATGGGATTTCTGTTTTAGCAGCGTGGGTGCAAAGCATACTGAAAGCAATACAGACACAAGTCACACATGACAGAGGAGAGCAATTGCAGGGCACAGCTCAATCACAATAACAGTGAGGCTGAGCTGTGTATAGAAGTACTCCACGCTGGCTTAGCTAACTCAGGGAGACATTCACACTCTTACTGAACTCAGGGACAAATACAGCACCAGTTGATTCTTTCAGCTCTTTATTGTTTTTCTAAAGCAAAACCGACCCTCAGGTCCTCTTGGTGTTTGAGATCACGCCAGCTTTTTTGCAACAGCTGTGATCAGTCCCAGCCCACATCCTTCCCTGAGCTTCATGGGCACATCACCCTGGCCCATCTCTAATCCTGCTCCCATAGTAGGGCTTTCCTGATCAGTCACAGCTGTCTTTATCTTGTCAGTAGTCAGCTTCATAGAAAGTAAAACTGGGCATGTGTTGATTTTAGTGGTTTTGGTCTATTTATTAATTTACTTATTTATTAGCTTTGTAGGTATGGGATTAGCATGTTCTGTTTTATAGTCACTTTGCACATGTTTTTGGCGAGTCATCTCAGAAATTCAAATTTTCCTTTTTTACTTTGTGTACTTGGTGAACTCCTTATCTTTTTGCTTTTTAGGTGGACTGTACTACTCCCTTATCATCCAATCGTCTCATGCTCCTTGGCTTTTCATTTTGGCTTCTCAGCACAGCAAATCTGTTTCATAGCTCTGCTTATCTTCCATCTCATATTTTATAGCTTCATAGTAATATTTTGTTATAGAGGTAGTTCGTTGTTGGCGTTTCTTCTGTTTATGCTTTTTTCATGTGTATTCTTGAATTGCAAAACTCTGTAGTTTCTCTGCCCATTTCTCCTACCACTTTCTATATTGAAATTTTTGTAAGCCTTGTGCTCACTTGATTTCCAGCCTGTGAATCTCTTTCTGGAGCTGTCAGGTAATATTTCAAAGCCAAGATTGTGCCTTTTTTTTCTTTAAGGATATTGTGTGTTGCCTTTGCTCATACAATTATCTTCTGTTGCCTGCTTTTTCAGTGCTGACACAGTTGTATTTTTCTGCAAAACAGAGTTGTTGTTCTGCCCTCAGATGGCTATACAAAGTTTTCCTGTTTGCTGACCGGATTTCTGGGGTTTAAAATCGTCTTTCTTAGACAAACTAGCCAAGTAATTATGATTTGTAATAATCAGAGGTGAAAGACATCTGCTAAACTTGATAAGAGAAAGGCCAACATAATAGTCTCAAAATTTATCTCACAAAGAATCTTACTAATTGCTGCCAAAAAGTATTCATAGATGAACTTCCAAATTTATTAGCTTATAGAATGCAATCGCAACTACTTTTTTCCCCTATTCCCCAGTTGCTGTTAGTTTTACAAAAATAATTTAATTCATTTTTGAAGTTGGTGAATGAATCCATTTTTCTTTTCCTCTTTTTTCCCCAAAAGTTAAGATCAGAAGATGTTTGAATTTCCTGCCTTGATGTATTTTGCTGTGCTGATCAAGTGTGACTATCTTACTGCGCTGTACTTACAGAGCTATGGGGAATGATGGGATTTGTCCTTGTCCTGCCTTGACGCTTGCAAGAATTCTTAGAGAACATACGGAGATGCCCCCCCCACCAAAAAAAGGATGGGAGGAAACACTAAAGATGAGCATTTAGGATGCCACTCTTTTTTATTTGGTTGTAAACGAAAACCACTGTGGCAGCACTATTCAAAAAGTTCTGCATGGCTTTCTTTTCAGAGAGTCAAGGAAACAGCGCTACGATACATTTCTATGATATAAACCCAGCCTGTGGTATGAACATAATGGCAGCTGAGGAATTACACTTGCAGTCAAGCTTGAATTATGACCTGTGCTTTTCTGTGCCTTCCTGATGTTTTTATGCCTTTCATGTCTTTGAGGGCTCATTTATATACTCAATAGTGATCAAAGAATTGTTTATGTTATTATTGAGTCTTTGCTGTTGCTTTCTAAGCATTGCTTTAGATAAGAGATATCATGTACAAATTCAAACATGAGCTTGGTGGATGTTCTTTTTTTGTGTTACCATGGTTTTTCGGGTCAAAACACTTTAATTAAACTTTATTTTCAAAGATAGTTTACAGGCCTTTTTTTCAAGGCTAATTTCTACATAGGGTATGAGCTGCTGATGATATTTAAAGCTGATATCATATATTGATGTGGGGCATATAAATGACAGCATTTCAAAACTCTTTTGACTGGTATTGAGTAGCAGGTGTCCTGATGATCTGAAACAAAGGAATTCAGCCTCTGACAGGAATGTTTTTACGCTGCAAGTTTGTGTGTAATTGTGCAGAGATTACCAGTCAGGCAGCATTTTGTGCTGCCTTTTCTTGGAACTGTTCCAAATTCCTAAAAAAGGAAACAAAACCTTTGCTGCCTGTAAGTTTTGCTTTTCATTATGAAGAAAATAACTTGAAAAAAAAGTTGGCAAGTAATTGCATCTAATCTACTATTGAACTTCGTCTCATCCATCTGTTTTATCATTGATAAGCTTTTTCAAATAGTTTGGTCCAACTTTACCCAACAAATGTTTATGCCTGTGTTTTCAGGTGGGATGCAGGAGTGAGGAAATTGGTTGACTCTTTTAATCAAGGTACAGGACTCAGATTTATTAATACTCACTCATGTGTGTCCTCAATAAGCCAAGCCTGCATCCATATCTACCATCCTAAAGAGCAAATGAGTTTATAGATTTAAAAATTTGATGTTTTATTCAAGTGCACAAAAAAGGAAGTTTTCTAAGTTACTAGAATTAGGCTTTTTGATATTTATTAATCAGTAATCCAAAGTTGTTATAATGTGTTGTCATTCTTGTCCTACACTATTAATGTCAGCAGGAACTTTAACAATAATTTGCAAGTAATAACCAGTTATTTTCCAATAAGTGAAATGGAATGTAAACTCTGTTAACATTCTTGAATTTTAAGATACAATTTTAAGAAATTAATAAAATAACTTCTGAAATTGTTGCTGGAGTATTGGAGTCACCAAATGTGACGTGACTCTTTATTATATCATTCCAGTAGGAAATGCAGGAAGAATGTCAGTTACTGATCAAATCTGTGGATTGATCTGTCCAGCTATGGAGAGTGAGGGCTATGATGGGTACAGTAAATCTGTCTGAATAATGTAGTGAGTGATGGAGGTGGATTGCTTGGCACATGAAAACTTCAACGCAGCTGAACTAGATCTCTAATATTTAAAGCAGGGAATTGCCCTGAACAGTTGGGGCTTCTGTTAGCATTTTCAGTGTTGTATAGCTTTGTATGTCTTTTATAAAAGCTAGCATTAGAATTATCTATTATTTTGCATTGTATAGATCTGTCTAGCTCTTTGCAAGGAGCAAATTGCCATTTTTTCTCCTTGATAAAATATTGCCTATTTCTAGCACCAATTGACATGGCAGATGAACAAGAAATGGCACTATTTATTAGTAAATTCTTAATTTCCTGTAACTGCATGTATTTATTGATCTGATTTCATATTCTAGATAAACAGTCACGAATACAAGAGTCCTTTACCAATTTTTGGCTGTAGGTTAGTAGTTAGTAATTAATTCATAGCCAATTCCCCTTTCTTTACTGAAAATAAGTCCCCTGAAAACTTGCTATGATAATTTATTTGCATAGTGGATCAAGCATGAGAAATAATCAAAGGAATGGTAGGAATTCAGCCTTAAATTAAGCTTATGGGTAAATAGGAGAGGCAGACCAGTGGGACTGAAAAATCATTATTTTTGTTTTACATTAATTCCATGTTTGATCTTACTGCGAATAAATTGCTCTTGAGAAACTGATGCACTGATTACATTTATTTATGCTGTATTTAATTAAAAACTACAGAGCTCGTATGGACTCAAAGGCATGCTGCAGATTTTCTTGAAATTTATGAGCAAAGTTTCACCCTTAGATATGTTTAACTAGAAAAGCTTTGAGTTTCTGCCAAATTTAAATGCATACAAACTCCTGTTAACTGTAAGTGGTTTAGTTTATTATGTTTAAATAATCTTTTGATACTACTGTCTTTGTGCAAAGCAGCAGAAAATAGGTAACTTTTCTTTAATAAACAGAGAATTTAAGTTCCATGAGCATCCTTACAAATGAACCTGAATTTCTGGAGGTTTATAATTGACAGCTGATGAATCTTACTAAAATCATAATATATAGTATGCATTAAACACCAGTGAATCTATACAGGATAGAAGTGATCCCTGCAGGGATCCCTGGTGTCTGATACAAAAACAAACTTGGTTGAATCTTTCTTCTGGTTTGAATATTTGTAAAATGTAAGAACAGCTAATCTGTATTAGACCAAACTTTATTGTTAAATAATAATTCTGTCCCGTAGCACGGTGAGAAGAAAATTATTAGAGAAGATTGTAGAGTCTGAGTGATCATGTAACAATGCTTGCATATTAAATTTCAGCTCAGGGATTTAGAATTAGAGATAGTTGCACTGGCTCACACACACATGGCTTCCCTCCCTCTACCCCTGTCTTGCAGGACTGAGCCTCCGAACACGTGCAAGTCTTCAGTGTTCACCATGGCCTGCCACCTGGAGTATCACATCTTGCCCTTCCATTGTATGAGGAACAAACTCTTCTTGCTTTCCTGAAGTTTCCTTCCTTGCATGCAGGGGTTTTTCCTCTCTCCTCCCCCCCACCTTCCTCCCCCCAGTGTATCTAGTCAAGGTTGAGAATTGCATTGTGCTGTGTTACCTTCCTCAGTAGAAGCACTAGCAGAGTCAGTCACCTCTGTGCCTTCCATGAAAGTTACAGGAATTCAGTGTATTTGACACTTTGACGCCAAATGCCCTTGAAATTACCAAACACCTTAACATTTTGAGAGGAAAGTGGAAGGACAGGCAGCTGAGTAGGTAGAATTGGGGAAACAGAAAGCTGCTGTTCCTGAGAGCCGCTGTTACCCAGAGTTGATAGAAGGGCTGGCCCTGACTAGCTCTGCAGAGCACCGCAGGTCAGGCTCGTTTCAGGGCACTGCTGTCTGTGCTCCTGGTCAGCTCCAGTGGTAGCACATGGAGCTCTGGTTTGTGTTTGCCATATGGTTTGGAACTGGATTACAACATCACTTCCTCAGTTTTGTCCCAGTTTATGCTTTCCATGCAAACTGTGATCAGCTTAAGAAACTGAAAGGCTGCTGGGATTTTCATAGAAGGCATGCTTCATTTGGCACAGGATGAGCACTGTCACACATCCTACGCTTCAGCTTTTGTAAATCAAGGGCTGCCTCTCAGCACATTTCTGCTTTATCTCTCCTGACTTCTGTGATGTGATCTTCACCTGCCTGCTTTTAATGTGGCTCTGACAGACTAAGGTTCATGAAAAAGGAACAAAATGAAACTGACAGGCAACAAACTCTGGATTTGTTTGCTTGTATACATGTGTATTGAAGTCCGATCTAAGTGAGGTTGTCTTGAGTGGAAGTTATTCAGGGAGGAAGCTGATTATTCACCTGTAAATTTCCAGATAAGGAAAGACAACTTTTTTTAGAAGTACAGTGCATACAGTACAAATACTGTACCTGAAAGGTAGGTTCAATTTCCTCTAGTTTCTGTATGACTTCAGGTTTTATGTACTCTTTTTCGTATATACTGTATACTTCCCTCTTTGCTAGAGATCATTAATTTTCAAGGGAAAAAAAGATTGTTTTCTGCCTTAATAGAAAATTCAAATTAAATTCTAGATTGAGTTCCTGAGTACAAAGCAGTTGTTAGCCAGCAGAATTCTGGCAAAATTTAGGTAAGGTGCTTAAACAATACTGGTTACTAGAAGACCCTGGTTTCTAAAAGGCACCTCCTTGTTGAGAAGTCATCCCCATCCTCTGTTTCTTATGTCTGAATAGAGCAAATGATTATCTGGTCTCAAGGATAGTCTTGAATAATCTCAGAGTCAAGGACAGGTATATGAAGGTGTTATGGATAGTGTGCTTTTGTTTTGTTTTCTATGTAACTGTTTCCTATATGGCCAATGCCAGTCTGCTGGAAACTACTGAAACTATGATAGTTTACATAGATTAATTTCTCCAGTAACTGAAATAAATTTGAAGAAGGCAAATTGATGGAAATTCCACAAACATTTGTTAATATATGTGGTTTGGACTACTGATTTAACAAACCCCGCTTCTTCATGCAAAAGCTGTGTTGAGTGACTGGGAAATTATGACGAGAGAAACTTCGTCTTTAACTATATATGTCTCTGTGTTTTACTTTCTCAAGGCTTTATTAATTACCTTGCCTACTTCATGGTTTTGCTCTTGGCAAGCTTATTCACTTGTCTATCCTAATTTTCATGTAGCCGTTTGATTTATTTTTCTTAAAATTTGACGTAGTTTTTGTGATAGAAATCTGCTTAGAAAAATATGTCATGGAATGTAAAAAAATAAAATCCAAAAGCCTGAAAAAAAGAGATAGTATTACTCTAGTGAGTAAGAGTGCTGGTTATGTTGCAGACTGTTCCAATTTCTTTAATGTGCATTTAATTGTTTCTGAAATTTATGCTATAATGATACCCTGTAGTGAGTCGGGTGGGCAGCACAAAATTGGAGAATTCCCAAATTTTGAATGTGCCAGTGTTGGGGGTACTTCACTGAACCTGAAATACAGTTGAGGTTTTGTGATGATTTTGCAAAATGTACCAGTAGAAAGTGCAAATGTGTGAACTCGTAGTTCAGGGACAAGAGGATGATGACGTGTGAGCTGACAGCAGTCTTTTAGAGCAGAAATTATCAGTGTGGTTCAATTTTCCTCTTAGACCTAATTTCATAAAAGAGATTTCTCCCATGAGTAAGTTGTGTTAGTTATAGTCAGTGTGGGGTGTAGCTGTGGTTTCCTTCCCTTGGAGCTTGTTATCCTCGCTCCCAAGACTAATGAGAAAAGGACTGAAATAACACAGCCTAACATTATATGTTGTGTGCAGTGTTCATCAAACCAGAAAAAAAGTATGGTGGGAGGAAAAAAATTTAGACAGTGGTGCTACATACCTTTTCCTTGAGATTCTCCATTTTCTGTAACTGCTTTGCCCACATCAATTATTTCCTTCTTGGCCACTGGACAAGTGTTGCAAAAAATTCTAATGTGAAGTGTCTCTAGGACTGAATGCTGAGTTGGGAATACATTTCATACCCCCTGAATTCTCCTAGCACTTGTAATGGATGTACAGATAGCTTTCTGTATTTAATAAACACTCTCACCCAGCTGGGCATGTGAGGATCAGTTACTATCATCATGACTCTGCTGCTGTGCCATTCTTAGGTGTCATTCATATTGTTTGATCATCTGATGCAAAATAATAAATAAGTTTTAAAGAGTGATTCCTGTTAAATAGGAAACAGTTACATGAGTTGTCAGGCTACCAGCTGAAGCCAGAATCTTTGGCCTTTGATCCCTGTATGGAAGTGTTTTGTAGAAAACAGTGGAAATAATTGTGATAAACTCCAAATATTACTATTATTTTCACTTTCCTGATCAGGTTGGATTAGTATGAAGTTGATCCCTCTATGAGAACATAGCTTCTTTTCAGTTGTTTTGATTTACTGTACTTGGTACGTTGCTTGAGCAATTGGAGCTTATGCAGTTTCTAAATTTTCTTTAAAGTTAATTTGTGTTTCGTTATGTTTGCATCAGCTAGGGAGACTTGAATGTCCAAAGATTTACTCTCATTCTTCTTGAATGTCCAAAGATTTACTCTCATTCTTCTCAGCTTCCTGAGCAGCCTGCATTTTTTATATATAGACCTACTCCTCGAGGCTCTGACTTGACTAGCAAGTGCAAAATCACAGTTCTTTGTTAATTTTGTATATTTCCCCCTTCATTCAGTGCACTTACCTCCAGAACTATTGCTACTGAAGTTGGCAGGGAGCTCTGAAATGGCTAGTGCATTTCACTAATCTCCCTGTTGCCCTCACTGAATAATAATAATTCAATTTTCCAACTCTTTGTGATAGGTTATCACAATTTAACTGTTGAATGAAAGATGAGGGAAAAAAAAACCCACAAAAAACAAACAAACAAAAAACAACGATAAAACCAAACCACCACTGAAAAATAGCCATTCTTTTGGTAATACAATGCATTAAAGTTTAATTAGCTAAATGGCATGGCTACCTCATGGAAAACAGTGATCACGCTCCTCACTGTGTGAGGTGAATCTGTGTGACCAAGGAGCTGGTTGACAGCTTAGGTTGTCAGCTGTCTTCATGTTCTCCATTCACAAGTCAGACTCATTTCAGAGCTTGATGCAGAGCTAATTTTACAATGCCTCGCTTTTCCTGATACCCCAGGTCCTCTCAGAAACAAATGCATCTTCAGTGTCCTATCATCCTGATGGTTTATCTTTTCTAGCCTGTGGGCAATGAAGAAATCACATAATGCTTGGTTCACCAGCATAGCCTGGTAAAATTAGCCTTTACCAAACCAAAAATCCTGGTTTGTATTTTTGGCAGGCATGTGTTTCTTTGCTGCAGAATACAAGCCACCTGGGCAGAAGGTTAACTGCTGGAACATAAGATGGAATGCCATTTTCTTTCAGATTAGAGTGGCAAGGTGGTACCAGAACACAGACCATAGAGCTTTGCAGATCATAAAGGAAGATTTAGATAGCAGGAATTCTCGGTGCAGGTGGGCAGGGTACACTATTCAGAAACATCTTGTGATTGATATGTTTGTGAGCCAGCTTGACTGTTTTAAACAGCTTTGGTACAATTCACAAGCTGAAATTTTATGTAATTATGAAATCTTTCATGTGCCATCAAACTAGACTGTCCTTTGTTATTCCTTAATACTCTATGTATTCATTCACTGCAGACAGTGTTGCTTTAACTTCCTTACTCTGAAATTAAAGTGTTAGTTATGTAATTTGAAAACAATTATGTGCTCTTATATTACTTGTCTAATACAAACATTGTGCAATTTATTTATTTATTTATTTATGTTTTCTTTCTGTCTAATCTTTGTAGTAACATCAACTTCCCAGCATGCTTATTACCTGGGAATTTTCATGATAATTTTGTTTCACTTCATACAGGAATTTCATGCTTCTTGTTATTCTAAGTGTAGCTGAACAGGGAAAAGTTATGGTGGGATCTGTGTTGTTCTGCAAAGACTAATCTTGAACACAGATTTATTACCTATAGGTCAGCTATCAGCCATCATACCTAAGGTTTCCTTACTTTTTATTAGTATTGTAAGAGGAGGAATTGTATTTAAATTACAGAAAGATACAAGAGTTGCCTATTAATTCCTGGTTAAATTTTCAGTTACAAGTGAAATCTCAGTTTTGACTCCAGAGTTTCCTTGCAAAGCTGAGATTTGAGAGCTGCATGATCCAGGACAGCATTTTAACAGCCAGAGTTCTGGAATCTGTTGGGAAGACAGTGGGCAAATTTAGGGATTAGGGTCAAGCCGAAAATGAAATACTGGAAATGCCTTCCAGTCATCTCCCCTTCCATTTTTAGTATGTGTATTTTAAATTAGGAGTATTGACGTGAACTTCTAAGAAAACTTGGGTTCAAGATACAGTCATAATGTAGTAATAAAACCCCAGTGTTTCCTAATCCATCTATAACTGACAGGTGAGTTCTGTGCCAGCTGAATGTTCAGTCTGATAGCAGATGGTGCAATCTATGGAAGCCACTTGGGTCCTTCAGCAGAACTCCTTAATTGCATGAACGTAGAAGCTCTTTTGCAGAGCTTGTACGTTTTGGTTTTTGAGTAATTGAAATGTAGTGCTTATTCTCTGTAGAAGCATGTGCCATATTTAGCTCTGTGGAAAAAGGTGTATCCGTGTGATACAGTCAGCTCTCTTAATTCTGTGGCTCTGCTTGCCCAGAGGGGGTTGTTTCACATGCTCTTGGCAGGCCTGGGAAGTGGCAGAACGGATTCTCTGCTGCCCTTGGACGCCTGAGACATTTCAGTGGCTCCAGGTCTGTGAGCTGCTGATTTTTTTGCTCTGTGTTGTTCTGCAGCCACACGAGGGCAGAGCCACACAATGCTGTGCACAGCCACAGTGCCTTGCCTGTTGTATAAAACATTGCTGGTACCGGTCTCTCAGAGCAAGTTTGTTGGAAAGCTTGCAGCATGTAGCTAGATGAAGTAGTGGTGCATGCTCTTGGTGTGAAAGTCATTGAATTAATCTTTAATCTCCTTCTACCAATGGTAAGGAATCTTGGTAATTATATTGGTATAAAATGTAATTATTATGCCTTATTTTCTGTTTCAGTGTTTCAAGACTAGAATATTTGCATTGCACAAAGACAGGGAAACCAACTCCAGGTTTCCTGAGTCTGCTTTTCATCCATAACAGCTTTACAGGATCTTAGGGTATTGACCTGAAACAACAGATGAGTTGCTGCCTTGCAGCCCTTCTGGCTCGTTTTCCACTTGTACTTTTGCATCTCAAACTTTTCTTGGCGAGGGGGAGATATTCTCCTAATAGTCCATTACGTAGTTTATTGGTTTTACCTGGTAATGTACAGATTAAGTAATAACCACTGATCAGTAAACACTTCCTTAGAATGCTGATTAATACTTGAGAGAGAAAACCAGCTCAAAAAAGGAAAAGCTTTTAAAATAATAGGATGGCCTTACAGGTAACTACTTATGGTTTGATGATTGCATGTTTGATTTAGAGTTTTGATCTAGTCTGTAGTTCTGGATTCTATTCTGACTTTTCTATTAACCAGACTATATTTTTGGACAGTCACTTATTTGTTTTTAATCTTCATTATATTATAGATGAAATTTTACAGTACTCCCCAGGGTCATTAAATAATCTAGTGCCTACTCTGAGTTGTTTTGCCATAGGAAATGGTTGAATCTAAAATTTAACAAAATTTTAATAGGAGTGGGACATTTGTAAGGGAATCAGAAGCAGCCAGGGGTGAAATAGTTACTGACAAAACTAGAAATTTTTCTTGTACTTGTTTTATGGTTTAACCCCAGCTCTGTGCATAGGGAATTGGAAGGATTGTTCATGGAGAAACAGGAACCCTACAACTTCATGACACAGAAGCTTTCTCAAAGCGTTCATTGTTTGTCACTTGCCACCAGATCATATCCTTGCATTGATTTGTAATGAAACATCTTGTGATTGATATGTCTGGCGCTTGAATTGAAACAAGTAATCCTGAGATAATAAAAAAGGCAGAGGTAACATAAAAAACTATAACTATACAGCTAAAAGATTCCTTATTTGTTGGCATTCAGTGAACAAAAAGTTAATGTTTTTCCTCTTTTGTTCATTGGTCTCTGCTGCTTTTCAATCTGATATCAGTTACTGGTACTCATTTCTCAGTCCTTAGCTGTTCTAAACAACACTGGTTTTGCAGTGTACTAAATAACGTGCAAATGCTTCTAATTTTCTTTCTGAATCTTGTAATTTAGTAATTCACCTATACATTGGAAATTTTACTGCTTTTTTCCCCTGATATTATCAGCACACAGAAGATGGGCAGTAATGGCAGTGGAGGTTTTGGTTTTTTTTTCTTTCTGCGATGATGGTCAGGGTTATTTCAATGTCAGCAGAGTGCCCTTGCAGCCAAAAGGTCTGTATCCTGGGGTGTATCAGCATCATTAGACAGTCAAAGAAGGTGGTGGTCCTTATCTGCACTGTGTTGTTGCTGCCTCACCTTGACTACTGGGTGCCTTTTTGGTATTTTCTCAGTACGTGAAAGGCATCAAACTATGGGAGTGTGTACACAGGAGGGAGATCAAGATTGTGAAAGATCTCAAGGAGCAGCTGAGGTCACTGGGTTTGCTCAGCTTGGAGAAGAGAATGCTGAGAGGTGACCCCAGAGATGCTGATTTCCTCTCTCTGGTGAGCAGTGACAGGAAATGAGGAAAGGGAATGAAGCTGCATCAGGGAAAGTTCAGACTGGATGTTAGGCAGAGGAATGATTGAAAGCCATTCATTCTGGAATGATGGCTGGTCACTGGAACAGGCTCGCCAGGGAGGTGGTCACAGCACTAAGCCTGGCAGAATTCAAGGACCACCTGGATGATGCTCTTAGTCATGTGGTTTAGGTTTAGGCAGTCCTGTGAGGACCAGAGAGTTGAACTCAGTGATCCTCATGGGTGCCTTCCAACTTGAGAGATTCTCTATTTTCTTTATACACAGAACTAGACATTCCGTACTAGAATGTTTTTCCTTTTCTGCATTTTAGGTGCCGTATCAGGAGCCAGAGAAAGCTGGGAGTATGATTCAGGAGCGAGAGACCTTCAGAGTCCAGACCTCCACAGTCATTTTATGCTACAAAAGGTCTTGGAGTATGGTAGAAGCAATGTGACTCAACAGGCTGCTCTGCAAAGACTTCTAGCTCAGGCCTCAAATTTTAGCAACTCTGTTGGAGGAAGCTACTTAGAACTTGCCAACACTGTAAGTGCATTTTATATTTAAGTCTGCTTTTAAGTTTTGTAGGAGGACGGGTGGTTTGATTTGCTTTGGTTTTGTTTTTGAAGAAGCATATATATTCCACTCTTAGAGCCCTTATTGAAGTAATTTTTACTTTATTTTTCAGAAAATCTATGTGATATTAGCAATTATTTAGTGTATAGTGTTTCCAAAGCTTCATAACCAAGTTGTGTCAAAAAAGGTAGGAATCTGTGAGTGCTCAAACTGAAGTTCCTAACTGATACAATTTAACAGAAGATTTGTTTATAAAAATGTTCTCCCAATTAATTTTAAATGTGTCAGATTGCTCAAAAGTGTTGTGCAGCAGAATTCTTCACATATTATTTCATTACTACCCATTAAATTATTTGGTACTTTCTCTAAGCCCTTGGTGTGCTTTTTTATTTCTACAGGCAAATACTATTCTCCATTTTAAAAAGCCCACATAACTGTGTGTGCTGGTTTTGACTGGAGAAAGGCGAATTTTCTTCACAGTGACCAGTGTGGAACTGTGATTTGGGCAACACTTTTGGAGGAGTAAGGCATTATTTTTCCTTGTTCCACATTTGTATTGATATCATGTTTGTATTTTAATTTTAACCAAGGCTTCTTATAAAAGACCACCTATTTTGTTGCATGTTTCTGGTTTATGTTGCACAGAAGCTTAGGTGGAGAAGTAAAAGATGCTAAAATGAAAGTGAAAAATTTCTAATAAAAAAAATTACTCTCCATTGGCATGCTTGACTGTGATGAAATAGACTCCTAGTTCGTGATATCATAAGATAATTTAAGCTGTAAGGGAAACTTCAGGAGGTTGTCTGGTCCAACATCCTACTCAAAATGGAAGTGATTGCTGACAACAGAGGAAAATCAATGTCTTCAAGCCACATAATTGAAAAAGATGAAAAGTATCTTGACAATGCTTGCAAAAGCTTTCTTGTTTTGTCCAGGTTCCTAAACATATGCTGATACAGGACCTGTTTCCATATGCAGAGTAAAAAAATGTAGATATTAAAAATTCCTTTAGAGGAAAAAGAATTCAAGAAAATTTTTATTTTCTTAAAGGAATTGTGTTCTCATTTTTTCTATGGACGATAATAAGAGATCAGCTGTGGTTCAATTATGAGCTCACCCAGAAGCGTATGGGAGCAGAAAACAAGCAGGCACACGTGTATTATAAAGAGAATAATATGGGGGAATGGAGAAATTATAGGCCATTTAATAGTTCTGTTTGTATGTTCCATTTCTTGTGGGGAAATAAGAGCAAATTGAAGTGAGAGCAGAGGACATGTAGATTTGTAAAAGAATAATCAAGTCCACCCAGTATAATACCTCCTTTAAGAGGAGATGGAAGACAAACAATACACATGGTGTTTCTCCAGTAAAACATCTGACCCTGCCTTAAGTGATGTTCTCATCATCAAGGCAAGAAGCATAATTTAAATGTGACTACTAATAGTTGTACAGTGAGGATTCGGAAGTTTTGTGCTTTCACACATTTACAGAGATATGATGTGAAGATGCAGTGCACAGTGTTCCTCAAGAATGCACAGTGTGATGGTTCCTGCATTGCTATTATACGTAGAAATCTAAAAAATAAAAATGCTGGAAGCTTATAAAAAATACAGATTCCCGGGTGTCATGGCTTTCTGAGTCAGGGGAGGACATCAGGAGAAGTTTTTTTACCCCCACGGTGGTTGAGCACTGGAAAGGCTTCCCTGAGCAGTGGTCACAGCACCAGCCTGACAGAGTTCAAGAAGTGTTTGGACAATGCCCTTAGGCATATGGTGTGACTCTTGGAGTGTTTTGTGCAGGGCCAGGAATTGGACTCAGTGATCCTGACTGGGTCCCTGCCAACTCAAGATATTCTATGATTTGGTGATCTCTATATTCCTTCTATGCTTGTTGTCATGAAAGATGCCTGCTCTTTGTTTTAATCTGTTACACTTCTGCTTTAGAATATTTCTTCTATGCTATTCAAAACCACAGTAGAGTCATCAGTCTCTCATTTATATGTAGATGAATACAATAGCATCTTCTTTTGACTCCTGCCGAGCACTGATGTCATGGGTCATATGTAAATTTTTGTTTTGGCTTTATTAAACTGGAGAGAGAAAATTGAGGAAATTATTTACTTTGGGTTTCAATATTTATTCATCTTTCCACAAAATTTAATACTATGGGGCATGCATACTGCAATCTAAATTTAGGGTCTTCAAAGAGATAAACAAAGCCTTCACAGAGCTAAGATTTAATATAGGTTCTTCCTTCTCTGTCTTTTCCTCTAATCTTTTGCTGTGCTACGTTTGCCGCAATGACAAGCTGTTCCCTAGCATTCATTCTCAGCTTTCCCATTCTTAAAAGTTGAAATCAGTTAATTAATCAAATGTCAATTCTTGTTATTAATTTCCTAGTTTGCTTTCTGGCAGGCCTTTTTTAGCCTCATTTTGATTTTAAACTGTGCAGTCAGGCTAAAGGTATCCCTTGTGGTGATGTACTCCTACAGCATAGATGATACCCCTCAGTCAAGACAGAGGGTCTCCATGCTATCCTTAACATTTAGGTTATCCATTTGCAAAAGCTAAATGAACATCAGTCCACTGTGCCTAGGAAACAAAAAAATTTATAAGGGAGTTTTTTTTTTAGAATGCATTTTTATAATTTTGGGAACGTGCAGCTCTACAGCATTTTATCAAAACATAATGCCTGCTCTGAAGCATTATTCTTTATCACAGGAGTGATGCAATTTTTTAAACAGTGCTGTTTGAAATTTAGCCATTTATACTCATTGCATATGTCTCTATCATTGTTCATTTTGCATCATTTTGCTATAATTTGATTTATTAAGCTGTGTTCAGATTCAGCTTTTGTTTTACCTGAATAATTCACCTGAATAATTTGTTTTACCTGAATAATTTATTCTGTAATCTTTATAATCTCTTTCAGCATTTTCCAGATTTGCATTATTAAACTTAAATATTAAGAACTTGTTCCTCTTTATAACTCTTCCCCTTGATAGCAACATTTATGACTAAAATATTAAGTTTTCACATGACTTGTCACCACTTACTGATGATGTACCTGTCTGTGCCAATAGCAGGAGTCCTCGTGTGTGTGTTTGGGAGTTGTAAATAATTTAAATCTTCATGGACAGAAAAGAATGCAAGCATTTAGAAGGATTTTTTGGTGCATGTAGCTGTTTGGGAGCAGTCATGGGATCTCATTGTGCACCCTACAGTGCCACAAGGAGAGACAGAATTCTGATCCAGGAAATGCAGTATTGCCGTTCTATGAAAACATCACACAGGCAATATCTCAATATGATAGGCATATTTCACATTAAAATTCTACTGAAGTTTAATAAGCAGAAGCAATAAGATTTGCTTTAATTCCCTTTCATATTGTCCGTGCATGTGATTAGAATACACTTGATTTTTTTTTTTAGTAGAATGTGTGAATATAAATGGTAATGCTTGTATGTGTGCCTAATGCTGGTTTCTGTTCCCTAAATGAGGTGGACAGATGAATGTATTTATTGTCAGAAGTAACTTCATTTACGTAAATAAAAACCCATTGGGTCTGTTTGATTTGCCACAATGATAAGACCTCTATTATTTTAGTTGGAAATACATCTGATCTGCTGAGAAAAGTCTTTAAAATGTGACCCCAAGTATGTTGATATGTGGTGGTTTTTTAACTACCCTGGTCTGGTGAGATCCAGAACACTGATTTTTCCATCCAAAGACACTCTTGCTATACTAGAACCTCTTTAACTTCACCTTCCTTGCCAGAGCTTTTTTACTTGGCAGAGATTTGATGGGACAATATGGTTGACTTACAGAGGGGAAGGGTACAGCTGTATTTTTGAGAACAGAGTGTGGCAGAATTTTGTTATGACCATGGTTTAGGAGGCTGTGTTGCTATTTCCTCCTCAATGCAGCCATGCCATATGGCTGCATTGAGGTTATTTTTAGTCAGAGAGAAGAGCTTATTTACAGAGTTGCCAGAATTACTTCCTGCAGCATCTCACTCTTCTGGTCAACCACAAAGTGTGCATAATCCTGCTTTCTATCTTGTGCAGGGCTGTCAATACAAGATGGATGTGTCTAGGTGGGAGGATGTTGGTGCAGACTGCTCCACCTGCAAAATCTGCACTTCTCATCTCAAGAGGAGCTAGTTTTTGGAATGTCTCCATCAAGGACAAACAGCAGACTAGCACAAAAATTTTCTTAATGCATCTTCTTGTAACTGCTCTGGTATATGCTCTTTCTTATCTCCCTCCTGTCTGATTTGCATGTGTCTGAACCTCATCTGGAGATACTAAAGACATCACTGGCTTGAGAATGGACTGTTAATTTGCATCTGTGTGACAAACTATGCTTTATGTACAGCAGAATTAAAGCAACTAAACTGGTTTAGTTCTAGCTGTGGACTCTCTATCAAATGCAGATACCATCTCTAGTGTGTACACAGCCCAAAAGTTTGTAAGGTACAAAGTTAAACTGAGAATACGTGTAACAAATCAACATATAGTTGTGTTAGCATTAGTTTCTCAGCATGATCACTAGCAGATGAGAACTCAATGTCTTTGTTTTAGGAAGTGTCATGTTATCTGACAATAGATATTCCTACTGCAATATCTCTTTATTAGTCAGACTCAGTGAATGTCTGCCTTGCTAATTTTTCTTCCTGGAGAGCATTGAGCAGCAAGTTATGACAGACAGAACCACTGTTTTGAGAAGGCTATTCTTTTTAGTTGACATAGTTTATACTGAGCAATAGTATTCTGAAAGTCACTATTGCATTTTTCAGGAGCACATGACTTTTCCTACCTGGATCTGCTCCTTAATCAGGCAAACCTAATTTGCTGTGGTCTACTTATATTAATAGCTTTTATGTATAAAAGAGCACACTTAGTATTATCATTGTGTTTACATTTATGTCAGGCTGTAGTGCTGCTTGTTCTGGATAATTGCTTCAAACAGTATCAATGCTCTGCTTCATCCTGAGTCACAGTAAGCATTTATGTGCTCTGAGGTACATGTAAATGTAAATTAAGTGATTTACATGTAAATTCCATCCTGCTATCATGTTATTGAGCATATAATAATTTCCTGCAATTCCTTAATGTTGTAAAATGTACTTAGTACTTTAGTAGGAGAATATCTCAGAGGTGCTTGGTATATGGCATATGTTCACATGTGATAATCTGTGATGAAATTCAAAGTACTGGATTTAATCTCTTTGTCTGGACCTTTCTCCAGCACATCAGGCAATTTGCCAATACATCAAATATTCTGTTACTTCTCACCTTACCTCCTACCTTTACTGTTGGATAGCCAGCTGATATTTCTACTGTCCTTTGCTGTGTGACTATCAGGGCATGTGCCTACATAACCAACAATCTTTCATTACAAAGACTGAAATTCAGATTACTTGATGATAAAGGATGTCTGCTTGTTCATCTTATATATATAAGTTTTTATGTGGCACAAGTCAGTGTAATGTTAATGTGTTTAGAGGTTAAAAATTATGCTGCTTAAAAACATGGTATCATTCACCCTCCCAAAAAGATGTATACCTTGTCTGTATAGTGTGATTTTTTTTTAAAGACTACATTTTGGGCTCATTTGTACTAAGCAAGTAAATGTAGGTTTTAAAATTGACTCCTTAAAACAGGAAGGATTGCCTGGTTACCTAAGAGAACCAAGATACTTGTGCAGGGGGTGAGGGAAAAAGGGATTCTTAGAGATTTGTGGTAGTCTAGGGATACTCTTGCATCTCTCCTAGATATGAACCACTTTCTCTTTTGCTAATTTACAGGCACTAGATGTAAATTAAATGGTAATCCTGTGGAAATTCTTTTGGGAAATGATCTTTTAAGGAAAAGTAGCAAGATGTCTGAAAATGGAATTGTACTGTGAGAAAGGGAATTCTGTGGTTGTTTTGTAGGCTACTTTTGTCTGGTGTTTTGCTGTTAATGAGAATCTACTTCAAAATTTCTCATTTAATTTCTGACGCTTTTATGATTTTGGAACTCATTAATATTGGTATGTCCTTTTCTGGCAAAGTTTGCCCTTTTTATCCCAACCCTTATCTCCAAATCTACTCTGTTTTAAAATAATTTTATTTTTGCCTTAGTGTGGGAAGCTCTGCTCCTTCAGCTTCCCCACCCCTTCCCTTACAGTCAGGGAAATGGGCCCCGAAGCATCAGGTATCCCAGGCTCTCAAGGCACTTCTTTTTTGAATGGGACAAAGTAATGCCTTTCTAGCCCCTCTGCATGAGGCCAGTGTGGATAGGAAATACTTAGATTTTGTGTATTTTGAGGAATTTATCCAGTGCCAAGGCATTTTGTGGGATGTGTTGGAATTTGGTTGCTTGTGTAGAGATTGATTTTTCATGAGTTACTGGCTGGGGACTCTGTTCCATGTTTGGGAACCAGTCCATACAATAAACCACAGGAGCTGGATCTCTTCCTCTTCTCCCCTTGCAGCCATGTTTTCCCCATATTCTCTATGCTTCTACTGCAATTTCTTTTTCATGCCAATAAAAATCATTGCTATAAAAATGTAGCCTAATCATGCCTTCAGTTAGAACTGAAATGGAAAGGCCTGAAATAGAAGATTCTAGTGGTGTGGACAGTTGAGCCTACTACAAAAACTTTGTGCCCAGGATAACCTTGCCTTCTGTGCATGTGCTTCCAAACCAAGCATCGTTTCCTTTCTGCCAGGCTAAAAATAGAATCCAAGAATTCCATTAAAGCAGGAACTGATTATTGGAATATAGATTCAGGAGGGTTGGCTTGTCCAAAAGCAGGCACAAAGGCAGTTTTTTTCTGACAGACTTTATATTTGAGGGTGTGGGAAGCTGTTAGCTCTTTGATCTCAAGCCAGCATTGTAATGGACCTTGTTTGTCTCAAGCAGGCATCAGCTGTAATGGGATTATGCTTTTTGTTTATAGAGGCCTGGCTTCTATAGCCCTCTAAAATCATTGTCAGTTATTAGTTTTTCTCTTAAAATGGACATTCTGGATTAGGTCTGCCAGGACTCATCTGTTTTATATGAAATGTAGTTTTGCTGTCTTTTGGATTTCCAGCATTACAACAGAGATAGAGGTGAGAAAATGGCAAATTATATACATATTTTTAAATTTTGTTACTATTTCCAACTGCAGACAATCATAGCACAGTGTGATGGGTGTCAGCACAAGTCACATTTGTTCAGGCAGACTATTAATAGATCTTTTTGACTGAGGCTTTTAATTGGATCTTTTGCACAACAGTCAAACAGTCTCTTTTACAAGCATATGACGAAGTTGAAGTGCAGAGAGTGATGGGGTTTTGGATGATGTGAAATGGCATGTGGCAATCAGGCACTGTAGGAAAGAGGGTCTTAGCAAGGGTGTTTAAGTAGATGTTTTGAAGGTTTCAAAACTTATAGTTTAACTTAGTTGCAAGGACTTTGTATTTTTCCCACTCATTGCCCAGAAAATGCCCTTATGCATCCAGTTTTCTTTGCTGTACTCAAGGAAGTTCTAGCTCTAGTGCAGGTGTTCCGATCCTTTTGCTTTTCCAAATTTACTTTTCCCCTCCAGTTGTCTGAGACGAAGAGCAATTCACCCAATACAACAGGCAGCATCATTGCACACAGCTATGCAGAATATAGTGTTAGCATTATTGTTATTAGCAGTGGCAAGCTGAGTCTGAGGGCCAGGGTTAGTCTGGTGGAGCAAGATTACCCTCCTGGGTTCTGGTGTGCCAGAAGGATTACTGCGTACCTCTTGTCGCAAGGTTTTCTTTTTCAACAGATTTTCTCTCTGAGTGTGAGCTGCTGACTTGAGCTTAAGTTGGCAATGCCAAGCTTCTCTGAATCCTCATTTTTTAAAAAGGTGGGGAGATGACTTATTGCCCTCTTTCTTATACATACTCTACACCCTTGTGTTCTGGTTACATGAAATACAGGATTTTGGTAATAAAGTAAAAATCTTTATTGCAGTGCACAGTTGAAAATGGACTCTCTTAAGTGCTTTTGCAATTCAGTGCTAGTTTAGTTATAATGGAGTAATCAGCTGTTATCCTGCCAACCCAGAGAGGCAAGGCAGAGTTCCCATAGAAACTGTCAGTGGCACAGTAAAATTCATTAAGATGCTCCTGTCCCTTGGAATTATTTCTCTACCACTGTCAGGCCTGGGACACTGACCTGAGGCAGTGCAAGATGCTGCCACTGTTAAAAAACCCCACTCCTCTTCATGTTGTGATGTTTTTTAAAAGACTCTGTGGTTGTCAGCACCGCTGTTTTAGGACCTATTTTGGTTCTAATACTATGAAAATGGGAGGGGAGTGCTTATACACATGTGCTCTCTTGTGCTTACTGTTCTTACTTTATATTAAAAACTGTTTCAGCATGATTGCTCCATTTTGGGCTAGAAATCCACATTATCACTTCTCATCTGGGAGGCAGTTTATGATTGTAGCTGTGTTGCAGTGAATTAGTAAACTCCACCTTTCTTCCTGGTAGGAAGTAACCAAAGTAAACTTTGTTTCAGGAAGGGCATTGTCTGTCCTGTGAAGAGTTCATAATGAAATAAGTTCACCCCACTGAAATACTCAAGTGAGGTTCATGCCTTTAAGCCAAATAGCCGTCTGTAATTTCCTGAACTCAGTTTTGTATTCATTTACCTCCTTGAAACTATAATTTTAGGAATGTGACTGGAGAAAAAGACATTGAATCTTTCAATTCTCTGATTTTTTTAAAGCGATTATAAATGCATGTTATTGTTTGAATCTGATTTTTACATAGACACTGATTTTCTGGTATGTATTATAGAAAAGGAGGGAAAAGTCTTTGTTTCTATAGCACCTACATGGGTGGTAGGTGTTTTTCATAATGATGAATTATCCTGTGCCAAGATTCCGAATTGCGAAGGCAGAACAAACAAGATTTTTTTAATGTGAGACATGGGGTTGTTTATTTTACTTGGTTTCGTTGGTTGATAGAGCCTTATCTGAAAGTAAACACTAGAAACAGTAAGCAAGTAATTTCTTAAAGTAAAGAACTATCCAGATGAGGCCTGAAAATAAAGATTTTAGTTCTGTAATCATCTGAAGTAAGTGGCTTGAGAAAAATATCTTGGGATGTCGAATCAAATAAAACCTTACAAAAAAGAGAGATCATACATGCTGAAGCAGTGTTGTCTGCTGTCCCTCAAAATGTAAAATGGAGCTGACAGGTATGAAGGCTGAAGTAGACATGAGTGAGGCAGAGGTAAGATGGCCTTGAAGGTTATGATGAGAAACTTAAATGTAGGAAGATGTAGAGGAAAAATGTCACTGGGGAGATTTAAATTGTATATGGGAAAGCATTTAGAAGGGAAAAAAAATCATTTTCTTGACCAGATCTGTAGGTCGGGTTAGAACAGAGAGTTTGGATTTTATGTTTAGCTGTCCACAGAGAGAAAAAACCTACAAATACTAGATCTTTAGAAAAAAAAGTCTAGTGTTTATTGGCTAGTAGAGAGTTGAGAACTGATCTGTAGACCAACTTCATAAGCAGCTACTAAACTATGCAGACACAAAATATATCAAATTAATGAATGTAGATGAGGGCTGTAGGAATTCAGTTACAACAATCATAGAATAAATCTGGTTGAAAACCAGAGGGTTTAATTCACTAAAATTTTTTGCTTTATTACTTCAGCTCATGTCATTGTTAATGTAATTTTAGTTATAATTTCTGCTAAAAGAAAGCAAGCCAAACCTTTAAGTGGTCAGATAAGTTGACATTCTTGTAATTTAAGTGCTCATGCCAGCTAAAGTCTTGCGGGGCTTTAGGCAGAGATCTGTCAAATGCTTGCTTTGCATTTGTTAGAATTTGTTGGACTGAAGATATTTCAAATGGAACATTTCACTGGATCCAAATATACATAGGTAGGTAGGCAGATGGATGGATAGATGGATAGATATCGCTAAGTGTATGTACACGCATGTATGAGAGTATGTGTGTGCACACTTGTTTGTGAAAGTATGTGCAGGATATTTACAAAGGTCACACACTGTACATACACAAATGGGTGAAATAAGTGTACATGTGTGTGTGTGTGTATACACATATACACATAGTCAGAAACTATCCAACAGTTCATCTGTTAAACAATGAGAGATCTTGTCCACAGATGGTGAAATGGGATGCTTGGCTAGGTGGGGGATGAAGTGCCAAAGCACAGTTCTGATGTAATCCAGGGGCCAAGATCCATCCCCTTTCTTTGTGGGAACTCACATCATCGTCGATCCATGGTTCAGAACACTCCAAGGGAGGGAGTTGAGTGTTTAGTGTGCTGGTGGTAATGAAAGTCAGAGTGGAGAGAAATCTTGGAGTTAGGAAAAATAATTACATACAGATGTCTTTGTATAGTTCAAGGGCTGCTGAATATTTGCAGAGACATGATCATAACTGTGGAATGGGAACTGGAGCTGGAAATGAGAGTCTCTGAAAGACAAGATACGAAACAAAAGAGAGGTAAGGATTAAGGAGGGAATAGAAGAAACCTCACTATTAGAGATTGGGAAAAATAGGAGAGACTTAGCAGGGGAGTCTTTCTGGATTCTGGCAAATCTTTCTATAAAAGTGAGAAATTTTGGAAGAGGTTCAGTTCACAACTGATAGACAGGAGGAAATACAAGTTGGCTACCAAGATAGTAGGGACTTGAAGTGAAATGAATTCATTTTCTTGTGGTTAATAACTGGAGGAATTATGGATATGAAGGGATGCTAAGCAGAAGGATGATGGCATGAATTGTAGTTTACAGAATGGCCTTGTTGGTATTTCTAAGCAAGGAGCAAATAAAGTGATGATAACTAGGTGGCTGTGACATAGAAATGGCTATTTTCTCTCCTTGTCCTCGCAGACAAGTCACGAACGTAAATAACAGGCACAAATTGACTCCTAGTCCTTTTCCTCTCCTGACCTGATGCTGAGGTTTTGTGGGGTCAGCGGGAATACAAATGAATATGATAGGCTTGGATGAAATGACACAAATGAGAGTGTTTGTTTGACAGGTTGGTGAGTGGCTTCATGGAGTGAAATACTGGAGGATGGAAAGAGGGATCAAATGTGAACTCCCAAGGAGACTTGTCAGGTCAAGGACGTGACTTTTTAAGTGGATTGAGTGGCTGAGGAAGGGTGAACAGGTGAGAGTAGCTGATTGAAGTGCTGTTTTGTAATTATATTGTTCTAGACATATTATCTGTTTCAGACTAATCGAGACGGTTTGATTGAAGGAATGAAAAATACTTGCTCATGTTTTCTTCAGAGACAGTGCTTCATTTTTCAGTGTAAGGTTAATTCCAGTTGTTTCAAATGGGTTGGAATTTTTTTCTCTCAGCCTGTGTGCATAAACTTTACTGTCACTAGTGAGAACAGTTTGCATCATGAGCCTGCCATCCCTTTCAGGCTCTCCCTCTTAAATCATGGTGCATTAGTGCTATTGAATAAAGAATTTTCTGGAAACATTATCCAACTTGTATATTGTATTGAATATCTGCTTCTAAGTTTAGCTATCATACTAATCTGAGTGCTATTTTCTAATGGAAATTTGGACTTTGGCACTATGCCAGTGTGTTTTGTGCAAGAATTAGAAGGAAAAAAAATTGTACCCAAGTTTTTTGTACTAGATTTGCAATACTTATAGGTGTGATTTGTGTGTTGGATTGTGCAGAGTGCTGGTCTAACTGTAGGGGTGATATTGGAAAAAACAGGAACTAAATGCTCAGTAGACTTCAATTAGTTGCATTTCAATTACAGAGTTAATTAAACAGAACTAACCAAGGAAGCCTTATTTCATACATCCTGGAATCATGATCAGCTAATGGTGCATGTTGCATGCAGAGTGAAACTCTGAAAGTAGTACACACTATGCTGAAGAATATGTGACATGCACATATTTAGTAGATAATTACTTTTATGCTGTAGTTTTTACTCTACAGCTGTTGAAACAAGGAAGGAATACTCATGTGTGCCAAGTGTGACACCTGCTCCAGTAACTGTAAGTAAATAGACTATTGTAATTACTGAGACATATTATGAGGGAGAGGTCTTATAAAATAATGAGAATGCTAGTGTTTTGCATATTTTGTGGCACTTTCAGAAGTACAGATGAGGTGATGGAGTTGTCACTTGTCCCAAAAAATCCTTTCACACTACATGATAGAGCAAATCTTATTAAATGCTTATTCAGATACAATCAATAAACTAGAAATTCTCAGTGAATCTCAGACATATGTCAGTGATTCTTTTTCTGCAGCTGAATGAGAGTAAACAAATGGAATAGGGTGGCCATAGGATTATTAGTTCAACAATCAGCAAACTGGCCACACTAATGGTTGTTGCTGCATAATTCTGAAATTATCTTGGGAAGAATCTGTGCAAATGCACTTTCCACAAGCAGTGTATGCATCATGAGTGCTTTAGAGGTACACAAGGCAGTAATGGATCAGAAACACCCTGCAATTGAGTGGAAGCCCAAGCCAGTGTATCTGTCTCAGACAGAAAGTGTGTGGTGTATGTTGTTTCTGAAGTCTCTGTGCTACTCAGGTTTGTCCATCTTCTTGTTACCTACTTCCACACTGAGGCATCCACTGACAATGTGTCATCTTGGGCTAAGAAACATCTGATTCTTCTTCCCACTCCCCATCCAACCCCCTCCCTGCCTGTAGAGGCTAAAGAAAGAGGCAGGAACAAGGCTGAAGGCAAGGAAGCATTGCTCTTCTAGGCAGAGAACTGAGTCACCAAGACAGAGAATGAACAGTCAGCTGCCAAACAACAGAGAGGGACTGAGTCCAACAGGCCCCTCTCTCACTGAGTCACAGGGTGCTCTGTTCATTTCCTGGCAAAGCAAAATTGGCATACTTGAGGTTTTCTTTTGTTTGCTTTGAAGCCTGCCTTTGGCACAAGCCAGTGGGAAAATACACTTTGGCTTAAACAAAGTTCTTAGTACCCTGCTATTGTATTAAGTCACTCACATGTATTTGGAAGTGGTGAAACAGCCTGCGGACAGCTGGGCAGGTCTATCAGGGAATTGGATTTCGGGATGTAACATTTTCATTGGGTTAGTTAATGGACTTGGAGAAATGCAGGACAATAATGACATTTCACACAGGAACAAGTTCTACATCTTCAGATGTTCAAGATATGTTTTTGATGCTCCTGTTTTAAAAATGTGGTATAATAGTGACCGTTTTAGAAGAATTATTACACTTAGTCTTCGCTAGTCCTTCACAGTAAGGAAATGCCTGCACAGTTTATAAGGATGTTGAAACAAGTGTTGCCAGTTTTTATGGGTTAGTTAACACTTGATGCTTTCCAACTGAGAAATGTCTGATCCCGTACCATGCAGTGCAAGTATGCAGAGGTTGCAGTGGGAGTCATCTGGGGTTAAAGTAAAATAATTTCTCATCAGAGTTTGGTTTAACCATTTCATTCATCTGCACATGAGTTATAATTAATTTTTAATGTTAAACAAACTTTGTTCTGAAAGTACCTGCATGTATCTCCCAGGTTCTTAGGCACAATTGAAGCTGTCCCTAATTCTGTGTGTGAATTCTGATGTTGTTTTTCAGTCAGTCTCTGTCTTTTTCAACCATGTTACTGCACAGAGTAAGAAAAAGGCAGGAAAAAATCCTGTGTGGCATAGGTGTAGAATGCAGAGTGGATCTTGTTCAGATCCTGAAGTGTCCTGCTTGGGATGTAGTGTCATGTGCTTTGATCTGTCTGATGGCTGGTCTGCCAGAAATGGACAAACAGTGTTGAGTTTTGAAGAAAATAAATCAGAACTCTTAATTTCTGAATGCCTGTTCACAGTCAGCAGGGAAGTATTTGGCAGTATAGGGATAGAGCATGGGAAGTGCAGTGTGTTGTACCCATAATTAATAGGAGTTCCTTTAGAAAAGGTAAAACCTCAGAACTTTATTCTTAGTTTTAATACTGATATGATAGAGCTGATATGATAGAGCTGGATGAAGATAGGATCAGAGCAGATTATAAACAGGAAAATAGAGTTAATACGGGTAGTGATACAAAATACAAAAGACTGCCTTGTTTTTGAAGGCATAGTTTTGAAAAGATAAAATATTTTTACATGTACTGCATCAGCTGCAGGAAGTTTTGAATGAAAGTTGTTGGGTTTTAACTTATCTACGAAAAATGTGCTGAGTCACTATACAGCCCCTTTGTTTCTGGGTACAGATCCCTGTTAATCACATTTTAATGTACAGGAGATCAGTGTACAACTCTGCTGTGGATATGCTGTTCCCGTGCTGCAGTCCGGAGCAGCCTGTGCCTCCCTCCCCGCTGGAGGGAACAGCGCTGGGACACTGTCCCAGTGTCACCCTGCGCCTGAGCCGCCGTCCCTCCGCCAGCAGAGAGCAGTGCAGCCCTTCGCCGGGATTTCAGGGCCCATAACTGCAAACATATGTGGGAAACAAAGCAGAAGAGTAAGGAGGAATATACACAGAAGCACTGAACACAGAGGCAGACCTGAATGTGAAGGTGGGATAGGGAGGTTGCGCTCGATGGGGAAAACAATGGAGAGTGAAGTTGATGCAAAGTGGGCATGAAAAGAGGAGAGGAAACCCCAAAATACAGACCCTGCTAAAGCAAGCTGGAGACCTGAAGGATGAAAGTAACACATCTTGGAATGAGATTGTGGCATTCCTGTTACCCAATGAGCCACAGGAGTGGTACAGCTTCTGGTGCTGGGCATGGAGGAAGGACAGGGACCCAGGATGTGCAACGAGTCTGTAGCACCATAGAGCAATATAGGTGTGCTTTTCTGGATTCTAGATCTTAATGTGCTTCTTGTAGTGAATTGGGGTGAATTATCCCTATGTCTGCATGCTGATACTAATCTGTGACTAACAGAGGAGAAAGAAAACCACACAGGATTATTTTCGAAATGTTGCTCTTGGAGTACATTGTTTCCCATGAAAATGTTTTTGCCGGAGTGCAAGGATAGAGGCACAGCTTGTATAGCATTTATTCCTGACTCTTATATTTGGGGTTTTTTCCTGAACTAATTTGGCACTTCAATCATATATTGTATTAAGATGGTCAGATAAATTTCAGCTGCAGAGGATTGTGTTTTCAACATCTGACTCAAGAAGTAAATCAGAATCCAATCAAAAAATGTGTGGGGCTGTGTTTTAGGGAACAGAGGAAAGGGGAAAAGGAGTTGACATTTCTTGTAATGGGTACAGCATGTCCACAAATCCAGTTTATTAAGGATTTTTCCTCTATTTTTAGCAGAATGTTGAAACCAAATGTTTTTTTCTCCCCTTCTTCTAGTACCATCTCCTGAACTCTTTGTAAAATGTCAGTCTGTTCTGTAAAATCTGCAGCATTCTAATGGTGCTTTCAGGCTTACTTTGACCTTTTGAAATCATTACTACCCCCACCCCCTACAGGCCCCCATTTTTCCTTACTTAATTGCACACAGGAATAGGGAAATAGGAATCCAATTTATTGTTATCCAGGTGGCGTTTCCTGTTACTTAGCTTTATAGTTTTCTGTATAGTAATTAGTATGCAGAAAGCTGGAGAGATGCCTGTAGTTCCAAAATGAACTCTCTGTAGCTCTCTCCCTCCCTCCCTCCCACTTGCGCTCTCCTTTTGGCACCGCCCCTTCCATGCACCCTTTAGCCAGCAGCAAGACAGCTGTGTTTGATCATAAACCACTTAAACTCCAGGCTCACTGGCAGGGGAAACTTTAGCGTGAAGTGCAGCATTGGTTTCTCCCGGGGAAGGGAGCTTTCTTCTCTTTTCCTTTCTGCCTTCCCAGATACTGAGGACTGTAGCAGCACTCTCCTTTTAATTTCTCTGTGAACTTGTGTGAAGCTAATCAAATTTTTCTGAGTCTGTTGCGGCATTGAGAGATGCCCTTTAACAGAGTTGTGGAAAAGAGCAGCATAAAGCAGACAGCAGAGATGAAGCATGCCTTGTAGATGGACTAAGACAGCCCTGGGATCCTGGTAAGCACTTCATTCCCTGCATTCTCTGAGCACTTCATATTACTAACAAGCCTCTCTAAGCAATGGATTGTCTGTGAAGTCAAAACCAGTTTCGCTCTTCCAGAAGATCTTGCATCATTAACTTAAACTCTCAATGTGGAGTAAAAATGGCTGTCTAGAGCAAAATGTATAAGAGAGAAAAATTTTGGAGAAGAAAGTATTGAATCAGTTGAACAGAGCTTTGAAGCATTACAATCTGCAGAAATCGTCAAGCCCTGAGAAGTCTAATCATGAATTCTGGAGTTGCTATGAAATATGGAAATGAGTCCCCTGCAGAGCTGAGTGAGGTAAGCAGTTTCAGTGCCCTTCTTTACGCTTTAAAAAGAAACATTCCCCGTTCGGGCTTTCAGTCCACGAGCAATGCAATTAAAAATTAATAGAATGTGTATCTTGCTATAACTTGCTGTGCCAGTCAGGAAATGACCTGAACTTTTTTGCTGCTTTGCTCTGAATGAGTGGTGAAAGGCTAACGATTGCAACCATGTAGAGACATTTTTCCTGTTACCCTGCAGCAGTGATTGCCTTCCCTCTGAGAGCTGTGTTTATACCCAACATTCATCTTTGCAGTAGGTGAAATATGGAGATCTCAGTTGAGATTAAACAGATGGTGATTAATTTAGGAGGGAAGTGGGGTGAGTAGAAAATGACAAAAATTTATTGGTAAGACAACAACATTGGCAGAAGTTGTTTTACTTGTATTTAGCCAAGGTGATACTGTTTGTTTAGGTTAGATGAATTAGGTTACTTTCCTTCCTTGCCTAAAAGAAAACAAGTCATAAGAAACTTTCTCCTTTTTCACTGGAAACCATAGTCAAGCTGTTATTTCTTATAATTGTGGGTATGTTTTAGTGTGACATGATTGTGTATGTTTTTAATAAATTTGAAATTAAAGCCATATCAGATGTTATGCAAATTCTTAATAAATACTTTAGAAGTGGCATACTTTGTCAGTTAGTGGAATGTCTTAGATGTGTAATCCTTATGGGCTTTACTGAGAACTGCTAATTTAGTTATGCTATGAAATCCCAATCATTTGATTAAGGTCATTTTGTAGGAAATTGAATCTGCAGTCTGTCTTGTCCCAGTTTAACTGAAGTGCTTCTCTGTTCCTTTTGCCCATTTTTTTGTACACCATTTACTGTGACATATCCTTTGTAAGCTTGTTTTTTTAAGCATAGGATATGCTTGGCAGAATAAGAGAGTTAACAGTTTCTGGAGTTAATTGTTTAGAGAAAGGAGACACTGAGGTACAGAATGGAATAATGATATAAGTGGAATAAATCAGTAGGCTAGTGAGGGAGACAACAATGTAGAAGGAAGCACAGTAAATATGTGAGAGTTAAGCAAGTGCTGTACCCTGCCATACTAGAGGACAGTAGATTTGTGACTGGGAGATTCTGATAAAAGAAATGTCATACTTATTTCTCCTTAAAGTAAAAATTGTTGCATTTCATTATTTCTGTGTTACTTTTTTCAAAGTATTGCTTAGAAATTCTGTATTGGCATTTCAGCATAAGTGGGGTTCATAAATTCAGCGTATAAGCCTGGGTTACTTTTGGTCAGAGTTTCTGGCTGTGGTTGTACTGATGGTGATTACTGCTTTCTATGCCCTCAACATTTAATTTTCAAGACTTTGCAAGATAACATAGATCATGGAATGTCTCAAAGAATTGATACTGGAGTCAATATTTGGAGCAGGTAGTATTTACATTGCTACCTTGAAATTACTTATTCATGTTTCCTTCATGCACCGAGTAAGACTTTTGTTGTGAGAAATACCTTTTCTTTCTGATGTTTTAACATGGGAGATATTGAAAGGAGTCTGTGAGCATGTGACATTGTCATTGTTTAGGTGGGGGGTTTTTTCCCAACAAGCTTTCTTTATTCCTTAGTTCACATTAGTACTCAGTACTACAGGTGGGTTAGAAATAGGCCCCTTTTTGACTGCAGACATAGCAGAGAAGATCATAAAACTCCTAACTTTCCCCAGCTACTTATCATCGTTTGCTTGCTGCTCATCTTCATCTTTGCAGTTTGAGCCTTAGTCACCAAGAAGGGCTGGATCAGCTTCAGCAGTGATCTTGGGTAAAACATTGGGTTTTCGGTGAAACATGGAAGCCTCACAGAAACATCATATTCCACCTCTCTAGGGAAGAAGATGCATAGCAGTCTGAGATGTAGTAGGCAGCTGCTCACACCTTATTATTAATTTCTCAAACAGCTCTCTGTAATATCTATGCTTCTATTAGACCTTTCCCTCTTGGTGACTGGTACCGGCTGTAATGGAAGGTAAAACATCCTGGGTAAAGGTTGTACCTATGGTTTATGTATCTGTATTTTTCCCATCTTTGTTGTGCTCTTCTCTTTCTTTTCTGGCTCTGTCTTCTGTACACCATGTTTATTTTTGGTCAATGAAGGACAGTAGCCTTGTGTTCAATTAAATGATGGGAAAATGGCTACAACAGGAATTTGAATAAATGGCTGATGTCTTGGTTTGTGTTCACCTGCACCTCTGTCTCTACAGACAGCTCGTATGCTGATATTACAGTGGGCTGCTACTGCTGTACATACCTGAATGGTAGATATTATAACAGACCAAGAATTGCTATAATTCACATGATGCACTGTGGGTTTTCGTGTAGGTGCCTTGATCTCTTTATCTCAGTACATGGAGCTCTAGGCATGAAACTACTCTTATTAAAATAAACAGGAAAGCTACAAAGCCCTGAAGAAATAATAAATGCATTCTTGACTGGATACATTAGACAAAATAGAAAATAAATGTATTGCAATTCATTCCATCTGTATTAGAACTTTCTAGCTGAGATTTACATCTCTCTTTGGCAAGAATTAAAGGATATGTTTCTTGTCCAAGACACAGTGTGATTGCAGAAACTTGTGTATAGTTGATGTTTGCTATTCCTAAACTCTTGTCTGGGTAAACAGGGATCTTGATAGTCTTTATTTACTCACCTGCCCCATCCAAAGGTCATGCAGAAAGCAGATGAAAAAAAATCTGATTTCTGTTATAAGTCATTCAGACCTCCATAAAACTTATGCTCTGTGGTTCCCTAGCTCCAGAGTTCAAGCTGTTTTGCTACTGAAACTTTTCAGTTCATGTTACCCCATTTCTTCTGCTCTTCTTTGCCTTCAAGTTTCAAGTCCAAAGAAGGAAAGATTTCCAGTTTGCTGTTTGCATGGTGAATTTGTCATGTTGTACCTGCCTAGAGAGTTAGAAGAAACCTTGTTCTTACATAGCAAGGTGGTCTTGGGCTTGGTGGCTTGTTTGGCTTTTTATTATTTTCTTTGATATATATATGTATGTGTGTGTATGTGTATATATATATATGTGTGTGTGTGTGTGTGTATGTGTATATATATATATGTATATATATATATATAAAAGATACAGTAAGAGAGACAACACTGTTGTGTAGTCTGTGGGGATCTACAGCGGCCTGTGGTACATTTGTAAATAGGTAACAGTAGTCAAAAAAGCTCTGTTCTACTATTCTGAAATGGGGCTTCTAAAACAATTTGCAGAGATTGCCTTTAAGGCTTGAATCAAGGAAGGATGTGATTTTTATGCATAATTTAATACCCAAATTATGAAAGCTCTCATTGGATCCCTTCAACTTCTTCCTTATACAATTCTGAAAGCCTTTGTTTTAAACACAAGGCATATTTTTACAGCCAACATAATGAATTTTACTGAAAATATGTACAGGTTAACAGTGGGGTGCCTGTAATTGCAGACATTTTTATACATCATTAAAGACGAAACTTTGTATCAGAATTTAAATGCTTTGTACCTGTTAAATTGTCTGTTCTGCAGAAAGAGGTGTTCGTGTAGAAAGAGCTAGATTGTCTAACTTGTATTTTCTTCCAAATTCAAAGGCACTACCTGGCTTTAAACCCCCATATTCTGAGGACTTATCCCTTACATACCAACACTGATGTTACCTGCTCCCCTGGCCATTCGCTGTGGAGATGGTGTGCTGAAATAGAGGGAACTGTTCTCTGACCTGGTACACTTGTTGGGCTGAATGTGGCCAGCAGTTATGCCTGTGCCTAATGTTGGGACAGTTAAAATTATTACTGCAGGAATGTGAAGGAGATGTTAAGTGCTGAGCTTACTGATATTTTTCTCAATTGCATACTAAAGAAATAAATCCTTGAATTAAAAGCCAAGCTATGTTCTTTGGTATAATTTTCATTAAGTGAGCCTTGTGAATTTGCTGGTAGTAAGACTGTGCCTAAGAGATTTTGTAATGATGTAAGGGCTGGTATTATAGTAAAGCAATACGTTCAGCATTATTATATTACTGTTTATTGTGTTCTTTTAGCACTTGCTGCATGAGTTGATGGTGTATAACATCTGAAAAGTTTATTTTATTATTTTCTGCATGGCAAAATTAGGAGATAGCATGCTGCTTTAGGTGCACACTTCATACCTCCTGCTTCTTGATGTTTGGAGGTCAAGTGTTTAGGATACGCAAGAGTTTTAGATGTTGTATGTGACGGCATTAGCTACAGCTTCATATTCTTTAACCCTTCAGTATTGACTGGAATAAACAGATGGGTTGTTTGTCTTGGAAAAAATTACTAACTTTTTTGTTTGTTTCAACAACAAGATGTTTAAAATTTAGGGGAGGAGAAGGAAGAACAGGCTTCAAAGCTGGTGTTTGTAGGAAGCAGAAGAATGAGTTCATACAAAGGATTTCACCAAAATCTTACATGTGAAGAAAGGACCAAGCCTGAAAGGCTTGAATTCTGACTTTTTAGTAATTTTACAGTAGGACAGTATTGCACTTCCTTCTCAGATTTGTGTTCCGCTGCTGCTGTACTTATAAACTAGTATCTGATGAAGAACATTGCAGAAGGAGAATTGCAGAAATAAGAGGGGCTGCATGGCTTGAAGTTGTGTACACAAATCCAGTGAGTGTGAGGGAGCTGTGGGGTGAGGTGGGTAATCAGCAGAGGAGCAGGACATCACTCAAAGCCTCCCTGGCAGAGGAAGAGTTCAGAAGGGACCGTCCCCACCCTGAGGTACTTTCCCATGTGTGCCTCTGTTCCTGTAGAACAGGTGCCAGCTTGTGCTGTCACCGTACCTAGGTGTGGGGAAAGAGCACTTGATGGAATGGGGAAGAGGTTTTTTATGTGTTCCAGGGTAGGATTAAATCCCAAACAATTGTTTTATCTTCCTGAGCTTCGTAGTCTTCCAAGAAAATCAGTGAGCGAATATCACCCTAATACTTGATCTGCTTCCTGAATGGTCTCTGGTCATGCAACAAATGTGCCAGGGTATTTCCAGTACTTCTCATGAGCAAGCAAACTGCATATTCTACTGCAATTCCATCTCTGCTACAGGCTATAGCCTTGGCTGTCAGTGCCAAAGGTGTGCAGGTTGTAACACAGAAGGGTGTACTGTGCCTTGCTAACAGATGTGGTGTCTTTTCCCCAGTCAGAGGATGTTTTGGGAAATGCAATAGATTATTAATCCTTTAAAATATTGCAGCCTTACAATAGAACAGAGTGGAATGTGGTTATCAAACAGCAATCGTGGCATATTTTAGAGTTATTTTAACTTTGATAAAGTTGTATAACTAATCTTTTCCTAACAGTAGGCAAACCAAAAAGGTGAACAGTGTGAACTGCTAAACTATTAGAAAAGTGAGCACCGCAACCCATTATGCTTAAATCAAAGTACCTTAGGAAGAAACTTTCTTAAATGTTTCTAGTGGAGAGCTGGGTAAAACTTCCATCTGGAGGTAGGAACGCCTTACAGGAGTGTTCCCAGCTTTAGTGCTTCAGAGATGCTGAGGTAAAGTTTGCAGATCTTTGGGTGAGCTCTCTCCTCTTTCCTGGTTCACATGGGCTTTGTGAAGCACTAATCAACCTTACAAACCTGACATTTTCCCATGCTGTTCTCATGAGGAATGTGGAGACCTTAGATGTGAAATACAATCATAGGTTTTAAAGACTTCCACTGTGTCTCTGTTGCATTGATGTATCGATAATAACTTAAAGAAATGCTTCAGTGGTAAACTTGAATAGGCATGCTCCTGGACAGTGACTATCAGTCTGAATGCAACCTTTAGACTGGGTCCATGTTCAAGCTGAAGGTGCTCCAGCATGATCAATATATGAAATTTACAGCGTGCATGGTATTTCCAGTGTTAAAAACTATTGTGACTTCAAAGAAAACGTTTTTTCCTGGATTTGTTTGAGCTGCTTATCAGACACAGAGTGTGTTCCAGGCTTGGCTATTATTAAATTGAAGCGCTATAAAGAGATTAGTCAAAATGCCCAGACACTGTCAGCACTGACAATGCTCTTCTGCAGCCTCCTAATGAAAAAATACAAAGATTATGTAACTTATCTGCCTGATAATTTATTTTAATATCCTTGCTCCTAAAAAAAAAAAAGTTTGAAAAATGCCTTGTATGCTGTAAAATCTTTTAGTACAAATATATGTTGTGAAAGTACCATTAACAATGTATTGGATTGTCTAATTGCTTTTAGAGTTGATGTTTTTATTCATAGATAAAAAAGCCAGAGTTCATTCCTGGAAGATTTTTGGAGACAGGGATTGTAATATTTTCCCTCTACCTCTTCCAACTTGGAAAAGAAAAAAGTGTTATTGCCTTTGATCATACTTGAACATACCAGAACGTGGTTCTGTGTGGGAGCAGTTATAAGATTCTTCTTTCAGAAGGTATTTTTATTTATTCCTCTGCAGTCTCTGGATTTGTAGTTTGTAAAGGGACACATACAAGATCCTGAAAGAAGAATCCGTAGATTGCAAGGTTAAGGTTTGCAAAGGCAGAAGTTTCTGTGCTGTGTATGTGGGAAGAGAGGGCATGAAGAGAGGCTGTGTCATTGGTTTGGTCACCTACAGTCGGGTGTCATTACATTCCTCTTCTGGGGCTCTGAGTAGTTTATGTACAGTTGAAAAGGAAATGTGTTCATGTCACTTCTGGGTATTTTCCTTATGTTTAGGTTTTACTGTCTTTGTGACATTGCATGGTACTTCTAGCTGCAGGTTTTACTTGTGTTTAGAATTTCTGCTTTTCAGGTAGCTTGGAAAAGTTTAATTGGACTCTTCTCTAGTCCAATTATTACATGTTATTACAATTATTATAATATACCAATTTATGTACTCTGTGATGGTCTTTGAGTTCAAAGATTCTGAGGGATGGAGGTTTGGTGTGGGGATCTGATGCTGGTAAAGAAGGCTTTTTGACACTGGTGGCAAACTCCTTTAGGCAGTCCCAAGTCAGAATTTCCCATATAAATTAACTGTCTGTATGAATGATGTATATTTTCTGTAGATTTAGATTTTAACTATCTCTAACGAATAGAAATATTCGTTAAGACTCTGGAAATTGTCTTTTATGTTCTCACTCTCTTGTAATTGTATATGGAAATTTGTCATTAAAATCAAAATATTGACAGAAATTTTTTCAGCCCTCTCAAATGTAAAGAAAATAAGTATTTTTTCAGTATGCTTGTCTATACCCCTTATGGCTGTTTGTAATATTACGAGTTGCATGCTGAGTTTTATAAGTTACCCACAGTAACCTTTGCAGAATTTTTGAAATGCTTCAGAAGGTGATTGCTGGATTTTCTTGCAGATTATTGGGATATCACTAAAATGTAGTGACATCCCAAAATAGAAATTTACATCAGGATTATGGCTGATATATACTGATAACTGAAATAAGACACTGTTTTAAAAACAGGTCATTTATGCATTTTAAAATTTGAGGGTGTTTCAGTGTTTGATAGGTTCACAACAGCACCTCTGGCTTCTGATCTGTCAGAACAACTTTTTGAAACATTGCCAAAAAAAGTAAATTGTTTGATTGCAGTGATGGAATTATAATTGTCAGCACAGAACTGTGATTCATGATTGTGGTGACAGAGAAATACAAATTCATTACTATGCTATGTGGAAAGTCCAAAACTATTCCAGTGACAACTCAGCTGTCTTTCTGAACTGCACCCACAGAGGTTTGGCTGAAGCTGGTGTTCCCATAAAGCAGCACAGGTGCCTATCTTGAAAAGTCCTCCCTTTGCAGACTGTAAACCCAAAAGTATCACTTGCTTGCAAAGACACGTTATCTGGCCTTCATCTACAACAGGCTGTGATAATCCTATCCCAAACTGTGCTGGTTTCCTTCCTATCCTTCAGGGGACTGAATGCCTCTAGTTTGATAATCTTTTGAACTTTGCATCCTATCTAAATTGCACAGTTTGTTTACTGTTAAGCTGTTGCCAGGTAGGAGGTAGTAGAATCTAGCTGGCTGTTAACTGTACTTGGGACTGCCCCTCCTCAAGATACACATCAGCTGAACCTTCCTTTGCCTGGATTCATGTGCTTGAGATGAATTTGTGGCCGTGTACAGAAACCAAAGTGGCTATTTGTCATCTGCAGAAAAGACCAGGTACCCCCTTCAGAATGGTGTACTGAGAACTGTCCTTTGCCGTTTTACATATTCTACTTCTTTTTCCTTTTTACATTTTACATTGCATATAAAATATTTTATCTTAATAAGTTCCTTTTTCCATGTCTTAATCTATTTTTTCCTTTTTTTTTTTTCGCACAGCATTGTACAACCTATTTTTTTCCAAGCTACTGATGTTGCTGTTGTCTAATTTACTGACTTAGGTGGTTTGGTTTTGGTTTGTTGGGTTTTTTTTTTTTTTTTTTTTTTTTTTTTTTTGTTTTTTTTTAATTTAAACTGATTTTCCAGTGTACTTGGATCTTTTTATTTAAAAAACTCGTGGTGGTTGACCTGTTCATCAGCTGGTTCTTTCTTTTTGTATGTTGTGACCTCACTCCTGTAGGAAGAGATTATTCTCTCTTGATGCTTGGTATAGCACAGGTCAATGGTCTGCCAGGTATAACTCACCTGGTGGAAGGTCTGGCCCATGCTAACTAAGAATGCAGTTAATTTCAGTGAAATACATAAGCAAAGAAAATCTTTGAGAGAAAAATTTTTGTCTCCCTGAAGCAAATAGGCTATATGTGAAGAACAAAAATTGTTAACAGTATTTCCAATTATACTTTTCTGTCTTATGAGATGTAGGATTAAAGAATGGACAGAATATCTTTATTTCTCCTCTTCCACTAATGGATATCTTCCCTGTGGAGCAAAGTAGGAAAAAGAATTATTGATTCATAGCTGTCAAGTCAAAATTGCATGGAAATCTGTGTTAATTTAGTTACTTGGTGAGAGAGATCTGCAAAATGCAGAACTTTTTTTCCATGCTTTTTAAAATTTACAGATTCTGTCTCACATTCTGCAGGGTTGAATACCTATGAATACCCATAATTATCTTTCTTTGTGAAACTCCGTGTGGTTGAATTTCAATACCTACCCCTTCTGGAATGGAAATAAATGTGCTAATTGCTTTTCATGAAGGTAGATTTTCTCCTTTCCTATGAGAATTTCTTTTAACTTCCTATATTTCTGTATTCTGTGTTAGGCTGAATCTTTTTTTATAGCATATTTAAGCACTTTTAAATATAATGATTGATGCCAATGAGTTATAGGCAAGTGTCATATCTCATTCAGAATGTTACATAATCATGTTCTTCAGTAAGGAGATGTCATTTCCCTTTATAGAATCACAGAATGGTTGAGGGACCTCTGGTGATCACCTGGTCTAAGCCCCTACTCAGGTGGGATCAACTCGGAGCTGGGTGTCCAAGACTGTGAAAAGCTTTTGGATATCTCCAAGGATGGAGACTCCACTGCCCCCCTGAGTTACCCTCACAGGGTAACCCTGTGGTCACCCTCACAGAGGAAAGTGTTCAGAGGGAACTTCCCGTGTTTCAGTGTGTGCCCATCACCTCTGGTGCTGTCACTGGGCACCCCTGGAAAGAGCCTGGATCCATCCTCCTTGCAGCCTCCCTGCAGGAGTTTATGTACCTTGGTGAGATCCCCTGAGCCTTTTCTTCTCCAGAATGAACAGTCCCAGCTTTCTCAGCCTTTCCCCATAGGAGAGGTGCTGGAGTCCATCCATCATCTTGGTGTCCCTTTCCTGACAGTATGTCCATGTCTGTTTTGTGCTGGGGAGCCCAGAACTGCATCCAGCACTCCACCTTTGGCCTCACCAGAGCTGAGAACAACAGAAGTCTCACACCTCTTGATCTACTGTCAATACTTTGCCCAATCCAGCCCAGAATCCATCCATCTGCTTTGCAGCAAGAGCATGTTGCTGGCTCACATTCAGTTTGATGTCCACCAGGCTCCACAGGCCTGTTTCCCTCCAGAACCTTATCACACAGGACTTTTCCAAGGTGAGGTCTGAGTGAAATCTATAGCCATAGTGATCTTGATTTTTGACCACCTCTCTCCTCTCTGGATCATAAACTCTATTGTCTTGCGATTATGAAAGTGGTCAAATAATATTTCTGTAAGTGCATGAACTGTTGTGCCTTTGAAAATGATAGGAGCACAGTATATATTGGAATCAAAAAGAAAAAAAATAGAAACACCAAGGGAACTTTCTGTGAATAAACAAAATATTCACTTGCAGAACATTTATTGAAATAATTCTGACAGAAACTTTTCTGTCTTGGAGTGGCAAGAGAGGATAGTATCCTAGCATGAATAATTCCTTAAAAGGAATTAGTAAGCTTCAGAAATTGTCCGTTTATTTAAACATTTAATTTCATTCTCTTGAATGGTATGATTAGAATTCAGTAGATTTTTTAGTTGTTCTGATTTAAAGAAAAAAGGCAAAGTGCTACAAAAGGATGACCTACAGTGATAAAAAGAGGAAAAACTAGAAGGGGAAAACCTTTCCACTGTTTGTCTTTGTGCCTTTGCTGCTAATTTTAAGAGCAGATTACAGTGGCTTTTCATGGAAGTTGTTTTCCTTCCAAGAGAACAAAGGAAGAATTTTGCAGTTTTAGTTCTTACCAGATGTTGACATTATGTATGTTCTGTCTCATATAATGCTGCCTTCATAAGGATCTGAAAAAGCAGTACTACAGAAATAAATCACAGTAGGGAAGTTTAAATTTAGATTTTGTTTTTTAAATACAGTAATGTGGGAGTTTCTAGTGATAATGAGTTTTCTGTTAATCCAGAATCCAGCTCAGTTTGTTCACTTAAATCAGCTTTGAAGTTAAACTTAGATTTCAAAGATGCGTTCATAGTAAATTCAGTCTAAAAAGAGTGTGAATAATTCCTCATGTGGATATGGATGACCTGGATGTTTAGGACTGCATTATACCAAATCTCTGAGGATGACAGATTTATCTGGTATATGTGTGTGTTACTCTCAGTCACTAATAGGACACCATTTCTGAGAAGCAGGAAATTCTACAGTGATTGAAATCCATACACAGTCTGGCTCATTCACAATGTATAAACACAGTTCCCAATGGACCAAAACAAAGTTAAAAATTATTCCCTTTCCCATGAAAGGACTTTTTCTTAGCACCACTGTTCTATCATGGTCATGTGAACACTGGTGCTTGGCATGTGCCAAGGACAGAAGCACAGGCACAGGATGGAAGCACTCTACAGTATAGGAAAAGCTGGGGACAGGAATCAGCATCCGTTGGGAAAGGGGGAGGGAGAAACAGAGAGATGTCAAGAGGAAATAGACCTCAAATTTAAGAAGTTGTGTGAGTTTCTTGTGAACTTTTGCCATTGCTGATTCATGACTTCAGAGGGTTTCAGGGCATCATTCTGACAACTGAGTCAGCATTCATTTTTTAAATCTAACAGCAGAGATTTTACTGAGAAGTGAAAATGATGGATTTATGTGGTCTTTTGAAGTCAATTAAGTAATTCACTGTCCAGTTATAGCTCAGTTTTTTGGGTGTTTTCTAGATTTTCCCCCCCCATCAAACTGAGCTGTGTCTAAAGCTGTGCTATTTATTTGTCTGAATGGGAATTGTGAACAGTTGGTAGCCTTACATCATTTATCTGACTTATCCTGGAATAGTTAAAGAACCATGCTGCCAAGATTTAGTGATTATTATTTATTTAGACCAAGTGTAAAACCCCATCTTTTGTACAGAAAATATAAATAGAACAACTGATAGAGCAAGCTTTGTGTTAGATTTGAAATCCAGTAATATGCAGTACCATTGCCATGACAGTGATGCTTTGTCCCTTATAATGCATTTCATTTAAGGAGCTGAAATAAGCTGCACACCATTATTGATGAAATTCTGTCATTGTAGTGTATAAGAACTTATATTTCAATTTATTAATTTCACTACCTTACCATGATTTATCAAAAATCTTATTAATCAAACTGGTATTTCAATTGCAGTTGCTTGGCTTGGCCTTGCAAAGAGGAATGTATCTAGCTGGAGCGTGGTTATGAAATTATACTTGAAACAGTTTTTTAGCAAAACAAAGATTTTTAGAGGATTTTACTGAGGCTGAATTGGTTCAGGCTTACTTTTTTAAAGAATGACAGTGCTGTAGCTTTAATGTGGATTTTGTGGCATTGCTTAAAGGGACAATGTGATCTAGTGAAAATAGGTTGAGAAGATAGATTGTCGAAAAAGGTGACCATGACACAGAGGATTTCTAAACCATGAGGTCTTCTGATTTATATATTTTATGATAAATTGTTAGCGTCCTTTTTCTCTTGCTCATAATAGTTGTATTTAGAGCCTGGAAGCTCAATCACCAGATGTTCATTGGGTTTTATAGCTTGCCTCTGATTAGGCTTTTCTGCTTCTTTGTTTTTTGTGCCGGCAGTTCATTCTCTTCTGTCCTCCTTAGAGCTTCACTAAATGCACTGTGTGTTCTCAGCTTTCATTAGCCTTTTCTTTTAGCTCCCTTGCAGTTGCTTATTTATTGTTGCTGCCCTTGATCCCTTTGCCTTTTTCATGTGCAAGTCTACCTCTTCCCTGTCTCTGTCCTTTTATTTATGTTGCACTCCAAGACCGTGCAGGGTCCTCCAGAGTTCTCACTGATATTCTTCAGTCAAGGAAGAAGGAATCTCTCCTCTGGCAGGACTGACTGTGTGAGGCTGCAAGTGCTTGGAGGAAGGGCTTGGTTCTCTTGGCACAAAGACAAGCTTCTGCCCCGTGATTAATTAGCATGATGTTGCAGCAAATGAACTGTTGCAATTAAGCCAGTACAGTAATGGAACACAATGAGCAACAGCACTGAAGTCTGGCACAGGCTAGGGAAGGCTGATCCCAGGTTGTGTTGGTCCAGCCAAACCATTTTGATAAAAACCCACTCCTATTGTGTACCCATAGATACAGAGTTCCTGAAGATTTCACAGTATTTAAAAGTGTAATGATGAAAGTCAGGTTTACGGAGAACTTATGGTTTGAGTTTTTTGCCTTAGGAGTTGTATTTTTTTTTGTTGTTGAATACTTTGCACAAATTCAAGCTTCCTTGACAAACTGACAGGGGGTATGAGAGTGGTTTTCCTGGAGAGCTCAAAAGTTACAACAGCCAGGCTGAGTTTTCCTGAAATTCCTGTGTGTCATATTACTATTTTCCAAATAGCTGTCTCCTCAGAGTTTAGGTTTGATGACCACTGGCCATAAGCAATAATAGATCTTATGAGGGTACCTTTAGCTTTTCCCTGAGACTCCTCATGCAACCTCCCGAAATATCCTTCTCTTCAGTAGCTTTTTTTCTGTGATGGCATTTGTAAGCTGTCTGAATGTAGTTAGTTCTGGTTGTTCTGAGCTATAGTAATAGTAATTTGCAAATGTCATATGCCTAGAAATTCCACAGTGCCACTACTGTTTCTTCTTCTTATTCTTCTTGCCTAAAGCCAGAGTCTTATGGCAGCTTGAAAGGGAAAACAAAATGTTTAAGCAGAGAAGAAAACATTACTGAATGCTTTGATGCTCTTCTTTCCCTAAAAGAGAATAAATAGCTTTGAAGTTTAACTTAGTTCTGTTCCATCTGGTGGTTTACTAACTTGTCTGTGGCATTTTAACAGAAATTATGAAAAACAATTGATCTAGATAAACTGAGACCTTTGTGACCAGAGGAAAGGTATGGAGCATTGCTACAATGTCTCATGATATTAACCTGTGTTTTGCTGTCAGTGCTGCTGCATTTCCTCCATAAAATTTTACATGCAGAAAGATAAAGACCTGGCAACATCGTAATAAGTGGTATGCAATTCATAGTTATATGCTAAATACATTGATTATGATTATGAACTCAGTGCACTATAATAATTTTTCTGTATCAATTTAAGTATTTTTTAATTTTTTTAAGCCCCACAAAAACATTGCTTCTCATTGTGTTGAAGTAAAATGACCCCTGAAGTAAAAACATACTGCAAAGGACAGTGAGAACAGTTCTTTGCTAGGTCATGTTCCCAGGGATATTTTTTTGCAAGCCTGACAGTATTTCCAAATTATAATTGAAATGTGCCCATTTAAAAATCTGTGGACACAAAACTAATACCATTTTTTCTTTTTTTGTTCACTTTTTTTTTTGGTGACTCTGTTTTTTTGTCAAAGTGATTTTTAAAAAGTGCAGTCCTAAACTACATGGAAGTTGCAGTTTTACAGCACTGCTGAGAGGGTTCTGTTTAGTTTTAGTAAAATACTTCTATCTAAGACTGGGTGACATGAAGAAAGTAACTCAATGATATTGATAAATAGTTGTTGCCAAAAAATATTGATTGTCTAAGCAGTATACTAATGAAGGTCCCATAACTTTGTGTTAGTTGGACAAACTAACACTTGAGGATTTCACTAATCTTGCAAATGATAAATGTTTACTTATGTAGGCCTACCCATGTTCTTAGTGAGTTTTTATATGAAAGCTGAAGTTACCAGTATGAAATTGCTTTCTAATTTTAATAAAAAGCTCAGTGCAGATTTAAGGATAGCATTTTCTGAGTGTTTTGTGGCTGAATGCGAACTGGTGTTTTGTGATTCTGTTGAAAATTTTTCGTATGTGTTGGGACACAATGTAAAAGGTATTTTTAACTGTTCCAGAAAATACATGTTTATTATGGGGAAAGAATAAATAAATTAAAACCAGTTTGATTTTCCACTTCATTAAAGCTTGTGAACCGATTGGTGATTGGTAGATTCCACACACAGGATAAAAAAATAATTAAATTCCTTTAGGAAAAGGAAAATCAGTATGCTGAACCAAGTACAAGTGGAAGTGCTTTCCTATAGGGTCACAAATGGCAGCGTAGATGATCTATTACAGAGCTTTCTGTTGGGGTAGTTGCAGAACATGAGCAAAACCACATGGGAATTTAGTATCCTGGAGCCTTCTAAAGCTGTAATATAGTCAGTTGTTTGTGGCATGCAGCTTTTGAGAATTATGGCAGGATTACTCGGACCTTTTTTAGCATGTAAGATTCTTGGCATGAATTCCAGCTGAGGTGAGGCAGAAAACCATTAGAGACAGCCCAGATTCCAAAAGGCTAATTGTTTCAAAAGGAAGAGTAGTAAGTGCATGTAGTGTATTTGTCCCAGGGCAAGAGGAAACTTGGTGATCCCTCCCTTCCCATGCTTAATTTAAGAAGAGTAAAGGTATTACTCTATTTGTGTCTATTTATTTATTTACAGAGTTGTTCTGAGCAACAGTGATTTCAGTGTTCTGAAAACACAAAATGCTGTGTATCTACTATATATTACACACCCCTTTAAAACATCAGTGCCATTGGGAAAAAGACAGCTGTTTATCATTAAGTTAGAAGAAGATAATCCATAGGCAAAGTATTTGCTGATGGAAAGAAACAGACATTGTTTCAAACTACTTTTTCTTAAGCTAAATTATTTGCAGAGTCATGTTTTGGGAAATGAGGCTGGCCCATTCTGCTCTGTAAGGATCTGGATTTAATTTTTTCCCTCTTTGCACACTTGGTTGGAATCTCTCAAATATGTCCATTAGTTTCTTACAGATTGTTGGTCAGTAATATTCTAGCTTTGTTCTCCCCCTGTTGAAATCTAAAAGGACTGCTGTACTATCATTTTTGGCTCTTGGAATGTTCTGTTTTAAAGCTTTATCAGCCTCTGAAATATTTCTCCCTCCTCCCTTTCCTCGTGGCTCCAGTTTTGAATATATGAGAAATAGAGATGTTTTGATCAATGACATGCAGTTTTTCTGATGCTGTTGTGCCAATATGTTTTTCTTTACTAACAGTGTGACATTAAATACTTTTTTCCCATATTTTTCTTCATGTTTTCCTATCCTGGAAGCCCTGCTTTCTTTGGACATGTTCCAGAGAAAAGGATGTATATAAAACCTGACAATCTCAAGGTCTGCTTCTTTATATCAAAAAGCTGATCTTAGTCTAAGCCTGCTAGAGAACATATCTGAGAGTCTTAGAGCCACCATGAAAATAAACATGGTGAGAGGCCTCTCTTTGCTTTCTAATCATCCTGATTAGTTCTCAGTCCTAACTGAAGATTGACCACTTGACCTATTAAATTTATATGTTGTTTTATTGTGATAGAAATAGTAATCTAAATATATTACTTGTGCAGCTGTCTGATATTTTGAAAACCTTTTCTTCTATGATTCATGGAACTCATTTAGCTGTCACTGAATATCTAGACTTCCCAGTGTCCAAAATAGTGTTCTGTCTGGCATCTCCTGAACAGAGCATAGGTACCAACTGAGCAAGAGGAATGGCAATAATTACATCTTATCTTTGCTATGATATGTAGTTAACAACACAGGATATGGAAATTAATAGACACCTATGCATGCATCCATTTATTTGTCACATCTTTAAAGCAGGTGGCAGTACAGGAGAGTTTTCACTCTTCCCATAGATTTTAGCAGATTTTCGATTTTTCCATTTAAAATATTAGCTCTTCCATAAACCCCATGTTTCCATGTTTTAAAATACATTGTTTGATAATAATGTACTTCTGTAGCTTCAGCTGAGGTTCTTGGGATGACAGTTCTTAACTCCAGGGTACATGATCTAACATCTCTGCTTGGCACTTGGTTCTCTCAAAAAGTCTGTTATATTAATGTCTGTTTAATCTCAAATCAATTAAGAATTTATTTTGCATTGAATTTTGTCCAGTGCCTCATGGTTACATCGTGCTTTCTTGACTACAGCAAGTTCACTATTGTAATAAAGCAAAGATTTAAGAGAGCTACTCTCTCTGATGACTCATCTGCAAAGAATAACAAAAGGGCTTGACGTAACAATAAATTATTCTTTAACAGACAGTGATTGGTCTTGATGGAGATGAAAACTCTGGATGAAATAAAACAAGCATGTCATGCTCATTTCATAAAAACTACCCTGGTATAATCAGAATGGCTTTCAAGGGGTCAGAGGTCTGTGCAAGTCATGAGGAATCATAATTTGCACAAACCACGTCTTTTTGGTCTTATTGACTGTATCTCTTAAGAGCTACTATTATGCAATGCAATTAATCATCAAGGGAGTTTGGGTTTATGGTACATATTTGAAGTAAACTTTTTTTAATTGCTGGAGCTTTGAGCTGTGGACTTTGACTAAGTGCATTAGTAAATGCTTAATTTAAAGAGATTCTGTCACCCTGAAACATAATCCTTTTAAATTTTTTTCTATTATTATTCAAGAGGAGGCAGTCTAAAGAGTCTATCTAAGAGTCAATTCCCTTGCCAGCAGTGTGATTTCATGGCCACTCTGCTTTTTGCTTTCTTCAAGGTGTTTTTCTTTCCAGCAGTCAGTAAGAAAGCTAACTGGTGTAAAATAAGCTTTCTAAAATATGCAAAATGTATAATACATTGAGTTATTAAAATTAAGCATTTTCCCCAAGCAGTAATTAATCTTGATAGATCTGGTGTTGCCACCTTGTTGTTGGTGTTGCTGTTATTGTTATTATAAAATTTAAGGAATTTCTGAACCTTCTCAGCATTCTGACTGTCAATTCTGTTAATATAACCTACTTCATTCACTAGTTAGCCAAAACTTCAGTTTCACATGTACTGTGTAAAGGATCTTGACTGGACATCTCCTGCCTGTCTTGCTGCAGCTGTCTGAGAGGCTGCTGTTTGCCAGCTGTCTGCGCCACCTCTGTGGGCAGCTGCTGTTCCAACAGGTGCCTCTGCTTTCACTCTGTCTAAAGCCCAGCTCCTTTCATTCTAAATCTCTCTTCACCAGAGCTACTGTCCTCCCTTTTAGTGCACTGAGGACAATCCAGGTAGGACATCTGGCTGAAATACAGCCTGGCTGGTCCGTCATAAACGCCCAACTGAACCTGAGAGTCATGTTCTTTCTGAAATGATCCTCAGGTTCTCTTTCCTCTGTGCTCTCCCTTCTTATGGCCTGGCAGAGTTTTTACAATTCCTAATTCTGCTCTTTGCTTTCTGCCCTTCTTGCCAGAAGAATATGTATCCTCCAATACCGGTGTTCAGCTTACTGTTACCCTGGAGAGGTGTTCATTTCTTTCCTCTTCTAAGTGCCTATTTGCTCAGCTGTTTTAACAATGATTTTCCTATAGTCAGTGGTATGACAGTGATTTAGTCTTGACAGAGACACAGCAACTAAACTTCCTCTAAAATCAGAGGACTTATCCCATACAGGGTTTTTTTTGGTCAGAGTTGGTGACTTTGAGGCTCCTCAAGCCATTTCACAGACTTTTATGCTGAGGCACAAATAAAATACTTCGTTCTCTGAGGTTTTGAAAATCTTGGTGAGACAAAATGCTATAAATTTATTTAACACACTTAAGGCTGTAATAGGTAATGTGAAGTTGTCATATTATACATCACATTTATTTCACTAGTAGACTAATCTGAGACCTGTAAGGATGTGGTATTTTTAGTCAATTATTCTATGACATTTTGCCAGTTTAACTACTAACTACTAGTGGTGTCCACTAACTACTAGTTAGTTTTGCCACTAACTACTAGTGATGTCCACTACTTGGACATCACTAACTGGTGGCGTCCAAGTTGGTGGTTTCAGTTAGGATAGCTAAAAACATGCCTTCTCTTTACTGCTGGCTAAGGTACATGTGCTACCAAAACTCCCAAAGTGTAGACCTGGTGGGGAAATCCTGTTTTTTAGAGAAAATCCCATTTTTTCGAGAAATTTTCTCTACCTGAATGAAGAAGGCAACATTATGCTCCAGCTGTACTTTACTTGACAGTGCAGAAAATCACGTTTATGCCATATCAAAAACCCCTTCAAAGCAGTGTAAATCAGTTTCTGCAACAAAATCCCTCCCTCCCTCCCCATCACCTTCCCCTCGCCTTCCCCTGCCCTTTTCTTTTCTGTGTAAAGTGTGCTAGCTTTTCCGGAAATATTGTCAGAGAGATTGTGTATTCTGTGAAAGCTTAGGCTGTGCCAAATGCAAATCTCCTTTGCTTTTTGAAGTTTTAAGTTTACAGTACCTTTGGTCACCTGGTCAAGGATGCGATGGAAGCTTGATAATATATTTGAGGAGAACAATCACAAGCAGATTGCTAAAGTAGCAAACAACTAGGAGGTTTTTACCCCTCTTTTTATACATGTTGGCATGCCCAGCAGGATAGGGACATGAAGACAGAAAACCTTCCTGAATTGAAGAGTGAAATGGATCTCTCAGGGTGTGTTATGCAAAATGCCTTAACAACACAAACTGGGTGTGCTTACTCTGGAGTAATACCATAGGGGCCAGCATGGCTTCTGTAACTCTTGGCATTCCCAAACTGGCTACTTTTTACACGTTACTTTTTGTCACTTGTTTCAGAATCCATCTCATATCACCTGGAATGTATTTTTTATCACAGTTTCCTCAAATCAGAATAGAAATGTCTGGCATTGGCTTGCACTGTTATTTTTTCCAGCCAACCTTTCCTGGTAGCAGAAGAAAGAGCAGCAGAGTATTCCCAGTGCTTTTATTATTTTATAACACCCTTCATGCCACCCGCTTGCAATACCTGGCACAGAGTCTGTGAATGAGATTACACATCAGGCCAGTTAGTGCTCTGGAAAGTATAACCTTCTTCACATCTTTCTGTGAAGAATTAAATGTACTTAGTACTCTAATGCAAGCAAGCCACATTGCAGATGAAAGTCCTCAAACTCATCTGCTGGGTGTCTCAACTAGGTGGATTTTTGCCTTTGTGTTAACTTACAGGTATTTTCTTATGTCAGTCTACTCTTGCCACCAAAAATGTCTCAGATCCATTAAAATAAACAAAAAGGAACATTGTTAGGTAAAATATAGATAGTAGAACTTGCAAAATTGTAGAGAAATAATTTCTAAAATTTATAAAACAGTCTGGTTTAAATAAATGTAACTTTATTACAACAACATTTAATAATTATATTGGTTGGTTTGTTGGTTGGTTGATTTTAAACACAACAATGGATTCAGTTATGTACATTTCATTCCAGTAGAAAATGTTGAGTCTGTAACTTCTATTTACTTATTTTTTGCAGTCCAGACATTCCCTGTGCAAGTATGCAGCATTTCTGAAAATAGTTTCTTCTAGACTGCAGTGGACTTATTTCAGACTGCTCTGATGTGGCTAGAACATCCCCCAGTCAGAAGCAGGGTGCTTATAGCACTGAATTAATCCCTGTCTACTGCAGAATCCTGAGGTTTAGAAGTTAATGACATGAATGACTTACCTCTTTTCAGTTATTCAAACTCACCTTATTCTGTGATTCTGTAATATTTTCTCTTTCCGAAGGTAGCAGGAAGGTTAGTAGCCTGTTGCATGGACACATACTTTGAGAATCTCTTCTGAGTAACAGTCAACCTGCTGTATTAACATTATTCCGTGGCTTGCATTTTTGCCAAAAAAAAGAGAAAAAAATACAAGCAACCCAAACCACAAACCAAAAGCCAGGTGTGGAAAAAAAAAAATTGCAGCAACCATTTTTCCATTATGTGTCTTGCCACAAGCTCATCATGAAGATTGTGAAATCATGAGAAGGTGTCCATTTGCCTTGGAAGTGTCCTCACAAGAATTTCTATGCTTGTACAGTTGGGAGTATCCTGTCCAGTAAAAAATATCCTAAGGTGACATAGTTTTGGATGCTTCTGTGGAATATTTCTTCATTAAATTAACTACTCAGCATTTCCATTTACTATGAAGTAATACTGAACACCAGTTTCCAGCTGTCCTGTTAACTGAAATACAGATTTAATTTAAAAGATCACTAAAAGAGTGTAGACTTCAAGAGTTGATGCCCTGGGTTGATACTAAGCTCTGGAATTGTCCAGTGCAGCACACACAAGGCCCACATCTTAATTTTCCACTGTCAATGAGTTAACATAGCAAGAAAACCAAAACTGCACCAGAGCCACATGATAACAATATTTGTATTAGCTCATCCATCTGGCTTTTTAATTTTTAAACAAATATTAGGAACTGTTGTGTGGCTTGGGAGGTAGTTAAAGTAGTACATATGTATCCCTAAGATGACTTGTTAAGGCTTAGAATGGAACAATTTTATCAAAGTAAAAATAATATTGTATAGTTCATTCATCATAAAATCTGTTAGGAATACATTTCATTCTCAAGTAAACCCTGAGGAATTGCTCATTTTGCAAATAGTGAAACTTTAGCTATAACGTGTCAATTATTAAGTTATTCCTGCTCTACTAATTTTTGCTGCTCTGAGGTTAGACACTGCTACTAGTGAGATTCCATGGTCTAATTCTCACCACAGCATTACCATTGGTTCTCTAAATAGCTTTAATTAAATTGTTTAATTTCTGTTTCTGAATTCCCTCTTTTTAATAGGGACCACAGTATTTTTACAGTTGGTATTTTCTGAAAATACTTATGTTTTATGTTTATGTGAAGCATCCAGATGTGATTTTGGGTTTTTTTTTAGACAAACTTAATTTTAAAAAGTAAGGGAGTAGTGTGAGTTAAAAGCAGTAGTGTTGATTGAAAATTAAAACTACTCATTGCATTAAAGTGCAGGGTGTCCTCTGGGGTTTTTTATTTGTTGCGCTTTGTATTCTTCCTGCTAGTAATATGCCACAGAATATGCAAAGTAGACACATAAGAAAACACCATGAACTCCTGTCTGTGATCACCTGAGGCTTACAAGAAAGCTCAATGATTTCTGGGTTTTTTTCAAAATCTGTTGCTTAAGTAGGCAAGCACCAGATAAGGTTCAATCAAAAACAAGGGGAATAAAGAAAGAGCAGGACAGATGGAAAGGAAATTTAGTCCGAGCCCAAGGTTATGCAGAATTAGTAGAGCTCAATTTCAGATACTTTATCTTCCACGTCAGACTTAGGTTCATGTAGTTAGGTATGTCCGACCTTCCGCCAAGGGCCTACAAACCAGATCAATGTGATCCCGACCTGCGCCTGCAGGTAACGAGGTTACTTGTGTTATCAGCAGCTGTGATTTGATACCCACCAAGGGCAGCAGTAAGAGCTATGGCACTTCTAAGGTAAAATAATTTGTAATTAGAGGTAGGAGAAAAAGACATGAGACTGCAGCATAGATGAACACACTGTCATGGTCTAAATGGGTTTAATTGTTAATACTGTGCTTGAGCCTGCAGCTGATGAAGCAGCAAAAAACTGGGAGTGGGGAAAAGGCATCCCCATTAGAAGTGTGCCTACAAAAGAAACTGTGCTGACAAAACTATAGTGCCTTATCTACAGATTATATAGTCTATTGACTGTTTTTATACATGACCCTCTATTTATTCTTGAAAATGAGTTATACTTACTTACTATGTGTAGTTCTCCTGCCCTACCCTTGAGGTTTTCTGTTAAAAATTATGCACCCACACACCCTGATTATGGCTTATCTCAGAAGAATTCCCAGGCCTTGCATCAGTGAGCTGATTTGCTGCTGTGACTTTTCGGTACTTAGTCGGTGAAAGAAATTAGATATCCTTTAAGCACCTGTACCTCAAGTGTGCTTCAAATGCTAGGAAGCATTAAGAGGGTCTCTTCCAGACAAAAGTCTCTAGATGCTATAGTACTGCCTATTTTAATTTGAAATAACAGTGGTATTCCTTTACAGATAAGTTTTTTGAAAGAAAAAATGTTAGACTCTTTGAAAATTCCCAATTGTATTTGAAGGGGCAGATTCCAGGATGTGTCTCTCTAAATCTCTGCAAGACTGTAATCCTGTCTGAAGTGAGCTTTCTTTACCTTTTCTTTGCAGCTTAGAAAAATCCCCAAAGTTTTCTTGTGACATTTCAGAAGGGTATTAGTAGAGTCCTATGTTAACTTCCACATGAAAACAAACAGGAAAGCTGTTGGTATGTGCTCTATCTTTCTTCATGTAGCAGTTAATAGCTATTAAATTATCAGTAGCCAGGTTGCTAATTTGTCAGCCTGAAATACTTGAAGTTAAAGGGCTAAATACACTTTTATTATATGTGTCTGACAGAACAGTGAAAACCAATAAATTGTCAGCTTCTCTCCTTGTTTTGATGTATTTCTTCAGAAAACAGCCTATCCTAACACTTAGCAGAAGAGATAGTAGTCCTCTCAATTCTTTCAGGCTTCCCTTGGTCCTCCCAAATTTGTTTTCTTTGTATGTCTACAGGAAGGGTATTTTAACTATTTGAGCCATAGATGGTTCAAAATGATCCTATTTCACATCTGAGGTGGACATCCTTATTCTGGTCCAAGTTTCTTCATAGTTTTAAACATAGATTCCTTTGATACCCTGCTTCAGATTGCAAGCAAAGAGGTAAAGTAATAGAGTATGTCTTTGCTGTATTTAATTCTTTAACTGTATATTTTTGAAGCTTATGTCAAGTGTATTTACCTCAGAGCTTTGCTGGCTGTGGCCTGCTCATGTAAAGAATAACTACAGCAGTCTTGTTTTTCCATAGTCTCCTGCGTATGTGTTAATTAGTTACTGGTTACCCACTGTGTGCCAGCCTGACTTCAGTGTGCCTGTGGTGTCTGAAGCTGGGAATGTTCCAGTTGCAGCAGCAGTTTCGGTTCCAGTTAGTGCCAAGTCGCTTTGTTTTAATGATCCTTGCAGATGACTTGGGAGAGCAACAATATTTCCAGACAAGACACATCAGCCTTAGCTAGAGCTGCCATAGTCTTGGGCTGCTGCAGGAGTTTTGGGAGGGGGGAGAAGCTGAAGAAAGCAGGGCTGTCTAGGGACTGGGGGAAAGGTGTGCTTGATTATCTAGAGTACTGTGGAGTTATTCCCATATTACATGTGAGAAAACAGTGAGGGCTTGTCTACACAGGGGTGTTATGCAGTTGTGTTGTTAGCCAGTACATTGCTGTATTTAAACAGCTGTAATTATGCTGGTAGAATTGCCTGGGTGAGACTCTCCTCTGAGTTGAAACATACCCTTTTCTGGTTGTGAGGTGTACTGCTTTGGAAGAAATTTCAAGTGACCTAAAAAAGGAAAAACAGCCTGGATGTCTGGATAAATACAAACTAAGACCAAATAAGTTATACTCAGTAACTATAGCCTTTAAAACATTTCTCTCATGCTATATAGCCTTCCTGGCTAGACAGGCCTTGAACAGGATAGTAATGGGCTTTTTCACTATTTCTTCTGCTTGCTAATACTGTGTTACTATTTCCTTGTGTCTGCTGTCTTCTCCCAATATCACTGTAGATTTTTTGTTTGTCCTAGAGGCCTTCTTTTGCAAAAGAATTCATATGTACAACAGCAGGGCCACAGTTCCTAGAAGTTATTCTTAAAAAAAAAAGTAAACTCAAGTATACAGAATATATAGCAAAAGATGAGATATTCTCTGGCCTATACAATTCTGTGTGGAACAATTTTCCCACTGTGAAATTGCACTGGCTGTAATTCAAGAGTTAAGTGCTTTTCATAAAAAGGACTTCTGATCTAATGCCTTCTCTCATCTTACTGCAGGACTATTAAAGCCCTCTCCAACAGCATCCAGATGTAAAGATGTACACAGCCACAAACAAATAAAGAAAAAAAAGAGCACTTGCCCTGTGAAAGAGAACTCGGTGTAAGAGTTGGAAGAAATAATTTCAACTTTTGTGCCTTAACTGTGAGGAAGAAAAGGCCACCTTTGTCCTTTTCCTATAAGTTAGGAGTTTATATCAGTTAATGAATGGTATTGTAAAGACAAACCAACAGGCTGATGAAGAAAAACAGGACCACAAGCATTTATGAAAAGTGGAAAATCTCACTGAAATACAAACAAAAAGAGTGACAAAGGTTACTGCAACTGAATAGTACTTGGTTTTCTACTCATTTACTATTATAAGGTACTAGGTACAGGAACCTCTCTGAATAACCATATAACTGAAGCACATTAATGGTGAAAAAAAGAAATTAGCAAACCAGTTAGAGGTCTAGAAATTAATGTTTGTCAAGCAGAACTACATAGCAGCTGAATTTTCACCAGAATTCGGAAGACATATACAGTGACCTCCCATGGGAAGTGCTAAAGATACCTTTGCTTGGGAAGCGTACATCTACTGGTAGGTTGTATTTTCATCAGCATGTTTGCAATCTTTCCATTTGGTGAAAGTGCAAAAGCCTTAATTTTTAATTCATTACTGGTTAATGTTGGTTTGCAGAGCTGTTTGTTTAAGGTGTAGAACAGTGGCATAACTGAGGCATTACTTTTGTGAATCAAAGCGATGTATCCTTCATGATTTTGTTGAGGCCAGAGGCTGTAAACCAATTTTTGCATGTTTTCATTGTTTTAAAGAGCAAATAGTCCTAGGACTTCTTGAATTAACCAATACAAGTGTACAAGTTTTCCCACTTTAGCATTTGAATACTTTTTTTGGTATTATAAAGCAAGTTTTGAAGAGAGGAGGAATGTTGGACTTTGAAGTTAAAATTAGATTTAGCCACAATGTGATGATCATTTGTGCCTGTCATTGATTTCATAGAATTATTTAGGCTGGAAACAAACCTTTAAGAACTGAGTCCTGCCATTAATCCAGTAGTGCCATTAACCAGCAGTGCCAAGTCCACCATTAAACCATGTCCCCATGTCATCTACCCATCTTTTAAATATCTGCAGAGATGGTGACTATACCGCTTCTCTGGGCAACTTGTTCCAATGCTTGACAATCATTTTGGTGAAGAAAGCTTTCCTAATTTTCAACCTAAACCTCTCATTGAGACTATTTCCTGTCATCCTGTCCCTTGTCCCCTGAGAGTATAGCCTGACCTCCACCTGCCTGCACCCTCCTCAGGTGGAGTGAGTCAGGGAGTTGGGGAGTGTGAGAAGGGCCCTCTGAGCCTCCTTTTCTCCAGGCTGAGCCCATTTCCCCATTCTCTCAGCTGCTTCTCAATGGACTCGTGCTCCAGCCTTTTCTCCAGCTCCATTCCCTCGTCTGGGCACCCTGTGGCCCCTCAGTGTCCTTCCTGAATGGAGGAGCCCACAGCTGCACCCAGCACTCCAGCTGTGGCTGCAGCGCTGCCCAGCACAGGGCCACGCTCCCTGCCCTGCTCCTGCTGCCCCACTGCTGCTGACACAGGCCAGCGTGCCCTTGGCCTTCCTGGCCCCCTGGCCACACGCTGCCTCATCTGCAGCTGCTCTTGACCAGCTCCCCCAGGTCCTTTTCCACCAGGCAGCTTTCCAGCCTGTAGAGCTGAAGGAGTTGTTGTAACCCAAGGGCAGGACCCGGCGCTTGGTCTTGTTGAACCTCAGACCATTGTCTTCGTCCCATGGATCCAGCCTGTTCTGATCCCTCTGTAGAACCTTCCTGCTCTCCAGCAGATCAACACTCCCCCCCAGCTCAGTGGCATCTGCATTATCAACAGGACTGGTCCCAGCACTGGACCCTGGGGAACTCCCAGCCACCAGCTGGATGTAACTCCATTCATCACCACTCCCAGGGTCCAGGTGTCCAGACAGTTTTTCACCCAGACACCGCAGCTGAAGCCATGAGGAGCCAGTTTCTCCAGGAGAATGCCATGGGAGACAATGCCAAAGGCTTTACTAGAGCCCAGGCAGATAATATTCACAGCATTTCCCTGATCCATTCAGCAGGTCACCTTGTTGTAGAATAAGATCAGGATAGTCAAGTAGGACCTGCCCTTCATAAACCTATGCTTGTTTATCTTCATAGATGCTAATTCCATGTTTCAAAAGTAAGCATGTTTATTTATTTTTGTTCTGTGGTCCAAGCCCTGATCTGTTATAGGATATTTGACCTTTCATTATTATTACTGAAAATTGCAAACATATGTGCAAAAGCCAGAGTGTAATTGTAGTCTTTATTCTGCTTACAACTGCTTAAAAAAACACCACCAAAGCTGGTAAAGAAGCCTAACACTGAAACTTAAGAAATTGTCATTCTGAGGAAAGCTTTCTGGACCAAAGTAATAGAAACAACTGCTGCTGTGCATGGGGAAGCTGGCTGTGTTTAGGGAAATAAAAATTAATGTATTTCTTGTTTCTTTTTGTATTATTTTTTGAGTGCAAAATCCTAGACTGATAATAGAATATGATGTTATCTATATATTGATGGGTTTTTTGTTTTGGTGGTGGTGTGTTTTTTGTTTGTTGTTTTGTATCTCACTGCTCAATGTGCTTATACATATGTATTACCTTAACTCATGGTAACTCCATGCAATGATTTTCAGCAGATTTTTTATTTCTTGATAATTTTTATTTCTTTTGATAATAATCTACCCATTAGCCCTGATGGTAGTCAACCAGAAGAACAGGAAATACTGAAAGAAACTTTTATTTTCCCAGCTCTTGTGATTTTGCTGCTGTTGCTCAAGTATTTCAAATATGGAGTGCAGAGCAAGTGCAATAAGATTTCCATTCAATTTAACAGTCTAAGAATTTTTCAGGTGTTTCTTTATTCCCCCTTAGGACAAATGTGCCACATGCTACTTTTTGTCCCTGCTTGTCTATTCATCTTTTCTTTAGCTATTCTAAATCACTATACTAGATAAGAAAGTGGAGAGGTCAGTGAGAGAAGTGGTTTTCTCAAATTACATACTGCTCATATGTGGCTGCGTTTGTATGGATGTTATAGTGGTTTTGTCTCAACGACAGGTCTCATTCTAGATTGTTTTTTTCAGCCTCTTCTCTCCTGTTTTGAGATCATAGTCTTTAGTAAAATAACCCTAATCCAGTCATATATATAGACCTTAAAATCAGTTTATGTTCCTTTCCAGTAATCCAGTGATCTAAAGCCATTTCTCTCTGGGTAGTATTCTGTTCTTTCTTCTCCTTTTGTTCTGGTTTTCCTGAGTAGAAGCTGGCTCTTTCTGTAAGAAAAAAATTTTAAATAATTTTTAATCATTTTACAAGTAGTGCACAGTGGAACTAGTAAATAACTATTGGGAGGATGTCTAATAAAATCCATTTATGCAAATACAATTATCAAGAATGTTTCTCATGTTCAGTTCAGCATTCATGATAAAATACATTGTGTTCTGCAGAAGAAGCTGATGTGAATCCAGACTGAGGTGAGGCTGGAAGTGGCTTCTGCTTATCCCATTTCCAAACAAAACAGAAGATACAGCAAACAATTCTCTTTTTCAACCTTTCAGTGCCGTTCAGGGACTTGAATACTTAAAAAATGAATAGATCAGTAGTTATAGATACAGGGTAGTTTTTAATGGTATTTTAATACTGAGTCAGTGATAGCTGGAGGCTTGACTGAATTCTGCCAGGTTCTGTTTCATGGAGCATCTCTTGGCAATCCCGTCTGTTGCTTGGCTGTCCTTGGAGGGAAAAGGTTGTTCCACACATCAGGCTGGAACTTCCTCTGTTTTAACTTTTGTTCTCTCGTGTCCTCCATGCAGCTCAGCAGGGAGCACGGCTGTATCTTCATGCTAACCTCTTCATGGCTACTGGCAGGCTGCATGAGGTTCTCTAAAGCTGCATCTGAACAAGTAATCACAGCCTTTCCTCAAGTGCTCAGCACCCTGTTTATCTAGTTGGCTCTTGGAGAAGCTTGTTTAGGTTTCTTCATGACAGGATAAGGGGGAGTGGCCTTAACATGAAGGACGATAGGTTTAGATTATAAATTGGGAAGAAATTCTTCACTCTGAGGGTGATGAGGCTCTGGCACAGATTGCCCAGAGAGGCTGTGGACTCCCCATCCCTGGAGGTGTTCAAGACCAGGCTGGATGGGTCTCAAAGTAACAGGGTCTAGTGCCAGGTTTCCTGCCCATGGCAAGGGGTTTGGAGCTAAATGATCTTTAAAGTCCTTTCCAACCTAAACTGTTCTGTGAGTGTATGACTCCAGACATTATGATTTGAATGTTGTTCTGGTGCTGTGAGGCCCAAAACTGAACACACACTTCCAAGGGGTGGTCTAAAGAGCACAGAGTTAAGTGGGAGTGTCAGCCTATCTCCTGAATCTGGATTCAGGATACTATTAGTCCTTATTGCTGCCATTGTGCACTGTGGGCACCTGTTTAGCCTTTTTTTCTTTTTACCAGATCCTTTTCAGCTAAGGTTTACAAGTCAGTCAGTCCCTAGCATGCCCTATTGCGAGTTTAGTTCATCTTATCTGCCAGAGATTGCATTTGTCCTTGTTGAATTTAATGAAATTACTGCTGGCCCAGTCCTTCAGCCTGTTTGTTTGTCTCTCAGTGGCAGTCCTGCCCTTGAGTATATCATTGAAATGGAGGTTGATTGAGATCATTAATAATGACAACCAATGATGAATCAGAAAAAGAACAAAACATACCATAATCTTTGTATGATACCATCTCCATTAAAAATAATCACCATTTTCAGGCACAGCCTACAATTCAGCAAGCAGCTGGGGATGATAAATTGGAGCAAAGTGAATATACCCATTTTTCCTCTCCTAAGAATAAACACGTGTTTATATTGAGATATGTAGATACTTACCCATTGTATCCATTTAGCTTCTCTTCTAGCATTGAACACACTTTGCTGTTGGCTTCTGTCACTTAATGTTTAATTTTCAACCATCAATTCTTAGATGTAAAGTAATCTGCTATGTAGGAGAAATTGAGTGTGGGTTCCTACATTATGCTGAATGGAGTGGGCTGGAAGATAAGCCTTGTTTTTAACTCCAAATGTACTATGTACTTATGTGTGTGTCATCAAAGCTTTTTTTAATGTCTGCCTTCCCTGTCTGAAATAGGATGTCACAAAATGTAATGAGAAATTGAGAAAAGTAGAAAGAATGAAAAAGAATCTCCAATGGACTATATAAAGCTTCCAGAGAAATATTGCATATTGGTACTAAATAATAAACTATGCTGTCAAAAATACATAGCTTAGTTACAGATTACGCAAAGTGTATTTTCAGGAGACTTTGTGTGCAAAAAATTATCTAATAAGCTTTTATAGATAATGGGAAATATTTCTGAGGATAGCTCTCCTAAAGGAACTAAGGGAACCTAAGACTGAAAAGAAAAAGAGTATAATTTAAGAAGAAGCTTTCTTTTATGCATGTAGGCTGGGTGTTTATAGTGTTTATAAAAGTTTCTGAGAAATAAAGTTGTACTCTGAAATAAATTAAAACTTTGTTATGGGTGGAGTATTGGAAGTATGTCTCAAATATAGTTTAAAGTAATGCTGAAAAGAAGAAGTGTCAGGAAGATCAGAGTTAGTAGTTTTCCTGAGGGTCTGAGTTATATCCAAGTTACTGATACCTATGGGTAAAAGTGTTTAGGAGGCTTTTGTTGTTTCTGTTAGTTCCTTTGGAAGGGCTTCTAAAAATCTTTCATTATACAGATTTTTTTGCATAAATCTCTTGCCTCCTCTCATGTGGTCTGTATTCTTCCTCTAATTTCCCCATGTCATATTTGACCCTTTTTGTGATACCTTTTGTGAATTCACACAACTTGAGTTTTCTTGCACAGGGAATGAGTTGCTGGGTAGAGGAATCTGTTTGGTGTAGGATCTGGAGATGTATTGTTCTGTGACCTCCTGTAATGAACCATTTTCTTCACTCATTAAGTTTCAGTAAAACTTTTTATTTCATTCTAAGTCATCATTTTGGCATCTTATTTTACCTTTACTTGGTTTTTCTGGCATGCTGCCTTGGTTAACTAGCTTTGAAATAGCTTTCTTACCTCTTTTTGTAGTTTGCCCACTAATAGAAGTATGACTGTAGAAATTAGCAGTTAATGTCCCAATGTTAGGCACTATATAAGCTGTAAATGTTGATTATTGTTAATGAGCAATGAGGAACACTGTATTCATATGGGAAGGGAATGTCTGATTTCAGGAATTTCCAGAGTAATAAAAACTGCTCAAAAGAAGGAGAAAGTTTTGCTTTTGCTTTTGGATCTTTGGTGAGCACTCAAGATTGTTCTTGGTAGGGCAGATATTTTCCATGTACTATTTTCACATTTGATTACAAGATGCAGTGTCTGGACATCTGGAGTAGTCACCTCACCTTTAAAACTCACCTTTTTAAACTCACATTTAAAACTGAAGTAGTCACCTCAAATTATTTTCAAAAAAACAGTACATGAAATACCTTTTGCAGAATACACTAGGTTTGGTCAATTATATTTAAGTATCATTTCAGGTTTAATATAGTAAAAATTTTGCCAAAGTAGATAATGCTGGCTCTTCTGTGACTTTTCTTGTTTCATGAAAACATAGTGAACAATTAAATTTTAAAAATCTGGTGATGACAGAAGTCCAATACATAATTCAAGTATAATCTCTATTTTTTTAAGTACATGAAAAAATACTGTAGTTGAACCTCACTGAAAAGAGAGTCTATCTGAGTGTCATTTGAAATTGTGTGATTGGATCCCTTATTGCTGTTGCAGTTCTAGACATGCTAACTTTATATGACACTAGGGACTAATTTTAAAACTGAAATAGTCACCTCAAATTTGCCAGATTAATTGAAGAACTAGGCACAGTATTGGTTGATATGAAGGAGAATATGGCAGAATACTAAAGACTATGACTTTTTATTCCTGGATAACTTTTTTAATTCTGTCAATTTGACAGGGTGTCATTAGCTTTTCTTGTGTGATTGATGTGGCAGAAGAAAAGTGTTTTTTTGTTTTCTGAAGAGTGAAAGATGCTGACAATGAAAATAAAATACCAAGACAACTAGCACTTATTAAACCACTTAAAATGAATTATGAGTTTGCCTTTTAAAACTTCAGGATTGCACGGACTTTGCAAAACCTAGTGCCAATTAGAGAGTTGTTTGGCATAGAAGAAACTGGACATTATTGCAAATAGAGCTAACATGTAGTGCAAACAGAGATGGCTTTGGCATTGAGACCTGCTGACCAGGTTAAATAATCACAAAGCAAATTTAGACCAGAACATGTATTGAAACTTTCCTGATTACTGATCTAACTCCACTTCTGAATCACAACGTCTCAAGCTGCTCCTTCAAAGTTGCCATCAAGTCAGCAAGGATACACTGTGCTACGCTATTTAAAGTTTCACAGATGTCAAGAAAATTTGCCGGGATTTGAGCAGGATTTCCTTCTGGAAATCAGAGTAACAAGGAAGTAGCAAAAGTGGTTAAATGATGTTTCATAACGGACTTGGCTGCACAGACAAAATGTAACAAGTAGAAGGTCATATCCTGTAAACACTCTCATTTCTCACTTTCCAGTAGTTAACAATTTGTAACCAGATACAGCATGCAGTGTGGTTGAATTGAGAATTTTAAGAGAAGATTTTAGTAGATTTTCAATGTTTCTGTGTAAGAGTTGGTAGAAAATTATTGTCTTTGGGTTGTTTTGAGATGTGTTCCATTGCTTTATTTTGGGAAGAGAATGGGCAGAGAGAAATGGATAAATAAATAAATGGAAAGAAAGGTATTCACACTTCCATTGGCCATTGATTAAACAATCCTTCTGCTTCTGGTCTCACTTGAGTGAGTTAATCAGTGTTAGTGGATTATGGCTGCTGTCACAGGGTAGAAACTCCCTTAATGACACAGTGTTCATGTGATGCTTAAAATTCTGCTGATCTGCTGCTACACATAAGAAGAAAATGAGACTTTTATATTTTTGGTAGTCATAATTTGTCTAGGTCTTGTATGTCTACTAAAGATTTATCTTTCGATTAACCCACTTTGGGCTGAATTTTGACTGGGGTGTAAGCAGCATTGATTTCAATGCTGTTACATGGCTTACCCCTCCATCTTAATAAGGTCTCAGTTCAGCAACAATCCTTTCTTCCAGGAGTATTTCTAACAATACCACTCTTATCAGGGCACTCTCATCAACAACCAAAATGTTCCTGATAGCAGGAGCAGTAGACCCGAGGGCCTGGTTTATTGACTGCGAGTGAAAGCCATTCCACTTTGTCAGTAGTTTTCACATCTGTGTTTGTGCTGCTGAGCTACTCTGGAGAGTGACCTATGCAGATTTTTTCCTTCACCTCTTTAGATTAGATTCCCTCTTGCAGCCTTGGTTTGGTTATGGAAAGAAACAGTACCATTCTTGGCATACCAGTGAACATTTTTCTTCTGCAGCACTAACCTCCCTCTCCTGTGTATGTTTAAAGTGCTCTCCTTGCCAATTGATGACTGATCTCATAACCTGCTTTTTTCTGCTATACTGTGTTAGACTTGCACTGCCAGTCCTCAGCTTCATTTTTGTAAATAACTTCTCTCCATTTTCCTCCCCTTTTCCCTTTACTCCATGCTCTTTCAGATTCTTTCCCTTTCCCACCAGTATTTTGCTAGAGTTGGTTGTTGTTCATGAAAACAAGTAGTACTGAGTTTGAGGAGAAGGGAGGTAACAGAAATCATTCATGCCTGATCAGACAGCAGCCAAACAAGTGGCATACAAGCCAAAGGATTTGGCCTGGGTGAGGTAGTGGAATGCTCCGGGCAGAAAGCAGGGGTAGGGCTGGCACTCTCCTGTCCTAGAGCACAGTTTCTGTTTTACTAGTGGCTGCCCTGCCTCTGGAAGCTTTTGCTCTTCTGCCTTCAAGGCACTTCGTCGTATTTGGGCTGAACCAATTGGCTCCACATTCTGTGAGGGTATGGGAAGACACTTGTAGGAGCAGCACATGAGAGCTCCCTGTTGAAATGGAATTTATTCAACAAGGAAAATGAGCTTGGAGGAGTTGCAAAATTTGAATTGATAAATGCATAGGTAATTTCTTAAGCTGTAAGTAAGACCTAAACCTATAGGACATCAGATGAGAAGACAAACTACTGCATGATCTGTGTTTCAGACAGTGGGTGAGAATAGATGCTTTGTTCAAAAGTAAGGCAGTGAGGTACTGCTGTGCCCCACCTTATTTCAGCAGAGAAATTTCTGAGCTAGAGCTCAGAAATTTGGGAATAGGCCATTCTGCTTAATGGCTTTTGAAGGATTTTTCTTGCCTTAATGAAAGAGTTCTCTGAATCCACATAAACTGGCAAATATCACCTGTAGTGGGGTAGTGGTCCCAAAGACTGGTGGCCTGTTGTGTGAAAGTCCTTTTTTGTTTGTATTGAACCTGACATCTAATTGTTTTCACTGGCACAGCTTCATTTTTGTATTATGAGAAAATAAAGAGTTATTCCTTGATTTTTTTTCCTTAACAGTCAGCTCTTCATTGTAGTCTAATTACTTTGCTTGATCTAGCCTTGGATTGTCATTACCATTCATCTTTGTTTTATTTTGTGCTCACTTAATGTCTTTGTATACCTGATTTAGTTGTCACTTAATAGCCTTGCCCTCAGAACAGCACACTGGATTTTGTTCAGTCATTTTCCCCCAAACATCTTTAAAACATATTTTCATAACATTTCCTCCTTGTTTTATTTTAAAGTTGAAGATATTTTTTCTTGTCTTAGTACATGATGTATCCACATTATTTTTTCATTCTTGAGCTGGACCTGGGTGGGAGGGAAGTACAGCACCTCGTATTGAGGTGTCTTTTAGATTTTTAGTCAAAACAATGCAGATAACACACTAATGTTTTGGCTGTTGATGAACAGTGGTTTCTCAGGGTCACGGGTTTTTCTGTTTCTTATTATCCCCTTCCCCAGTCAATAGATTAGGTTGGGTACAGATCGGAATTGTTTAGTAAGTGGAAAAAGAGAGAAGGAAAACAAAAGTAAAAAAGCAATGTAAAGGCATTTGCTCACCACCTCCCACAGGCAGACTAATGCCCAGCTGCTATAAAAACTTAAAAACAGCGATGCATATTGGATGCATATTAACCTGAGGAGTTGCTGCTTTTACCATCAGTAATGATTTTACCAGATGCTGCTGGGAATGCTGTAAATGAAAACTGCATAGCAATAAAAGAACAATAGAGGTTAATTTTGGCAAAGACCTTTAGAAAACCATTTGCTTTCCAAACTCAAGGTATAATGCTTAGGTGAAGGATAGTAGTAGGAGAGCAGCATGATTCTGTAAATGTTTGTTTATTAAAATGTTCTGAAGTAAGGTTAATATGACTGCTATTGAAGTAATAGGTTCAGGAGCTAGGGTATGTCTGAGTGTTTAATGGATGTGCAGACAAATCTATTTTACATGCATGGAAGTACTGAGATAATTCTGTGAAAAGCTTTGACACAACATAAGAATGAAATCATTGGGGAGATTTCTCTGTAACAGTGATTGTAATCATGCAAGAGTGTAAAAGGGAATCATTTTGTGACACCTGTGAGAAATTGGCTCTAAAGTGGGGCTATCTGTAATGGGAAAATCTTTTTGCCATAATAGTTTTGGGTGACAAATTACTGTCTTCAATTTAGGCTTAAATTTAGCCTAGAATCCATTTCCTCTGTGATACTTGTACAGTGGGAAATGATCTGAAAAAAGAACAGAACCTCTCAGGATCATATTTTCAGTAAATGCAGTTAATAAGGAGTGTAAGAGTCTCATTTGATACTGAAAAATGCAAATGCAAAATTTACTTAATTATTTTATTATCTCACACCTAAGCAGACCGTGTGATTGCTGTCATACATATATGCATACATATTTATGCACATATATACACATGTATGAATATACATAACAGCAATATATCTGCACATAGAGCATGTGAATCTCTTAGGGGAAGGGCAAAAGCATTTTTAAAAGATATTCTTTTGAGCTCACAGTCATGCTCTCAGACAATGAGCTTTTAGGGCTGAGACTGTCCAGCTGCTGCCTTTGTGAAGCTGCTGTTGGCTGTAAGGGGTCTGGCTCAGCTGGACATCCACTGAACTTCTCAGCCTTTTGCATTGTTGCACAGGGATGCAGCCGGGAGCCAGGAGTGACTCATGCCGAAGGCTGTGAGCTGCAGTGGCTCAGGAAGAGCTTTGTACTCTGGAGGTAATAGGAGAACTCGGCTGCTGAGCTGCACCGCCTCACTTTCTGGGAATGTGAGTCAGAGCCACTGGCCATGCCTCCTGCCCTCCTTTCACAGCTCAGAACGGATGCAGCGGCAGGTTTTGTTACAACGAGTGTTTTTGTATTTCAGTAAAGATTCCTAAAGCACAGGAGACAAGGCTGTTTTCCAACAGCTGAGCTAAACCCCCTGCAATCATCCACTGTGATCCACATTACCTGATTTATCCTGTGATAAATAAAAACTTCAGTGAGAGAGTTGTTATATGCCAAGTTTTCTGAACGCCAAAAGACTTCCTTTTTGTGGTTAAGGTGGAGATACTGACATCCACACAAGCTTGCTTTTTCAACCATTTATCTATTTAAAACCTTTTCCCCATGTGAAATTTGGAAAACGCTATGAAGTCAGTACAACTTAAAAGTACTTAAAAATGAGAAGCTAGAAAAATACTTGGATAACTTTTTACAGCTAGATTAGTGACCTATGATCCAAACATTTTGATGGAAACTTCTCTATCAAACCTTATTGCCTTTTGGCCCATAAAGCCAATTTTCTGTTTTCTTAAGGATTACATGCTTTCGTATGCTCTGTATTTTTACATTAAAATTAAAATTATGAAGACAGTAGTCCTGCACAAAAACAACAACAAAAAATGCTACCAGTGTTTTCCCCAAAGCATTAATGCGCTTGGAAAGCAAACAAATAAAACAGTTGTCTTTAGTTTATAATCTTTTAAGTATTACACACGTACAAGTTGAGTAAATGCGGAAAACATTCTTCAAAAAGTTATGGTGGACTGAATTTGATGTTGAACAGGAATCAAATAGAAATGTCCACAGAGCACAAAGACATGAAATACCGTGTCCCTCAATGTGACAGGTGTCAGGTTGGAAGCTGCAGAAAAACCCCATACCTACACATCAATAACATAAGAAAAGCCCTTGTGTTTTGTTAAGGGTTTTGTGTTTGCCATTTTGTATCAGTATTAAATATCTCGACCATATGTGTGACTCAAAAAGAAAACCCACGGTGTAAAAGGCAGTTGCTGGTTTCTTTCTGTGTCTTGCAGAAATACTTCTGTTTTTAGAACTTGGCTGGTGGTTTTGTTTGTGATAAATGAGGCAGAATTGAATACAGTAGATAACTTACAAGTCATATAGGGGAAAAAGGGGGCGGAAAAGAGAGAAAACCAGCATGGCTGTTGTTACCTGAGGAGGCGGAAGGAGAAGGTTTAGTGTTGAAAGGTGCAGTTACAGCACTGTGGGTTTTCTAATGCTGATTGTGCTTCAGAAGTTGTGCCTGACCATTCCAAGGAATTTGTAGTGCTGCAGGTTCTTTCAAACAGTTTTTACTCTGTGCAATGACAGGGAAGATAGGCACAGCATACAAAAACTTTCTGTAATGCTTGATCTGCTGATTATTACTGCAAGGGCAGGAGGGAGAAGTAACTTAAAGATAGATTTCAAAGGTAGACTGCTTTGGTTATTTTCTTTTGCTGTGACTTGTGATGAATACTGAGGGATTGAATCCTGAGCAGAAAACACATGTAGGTTGCAGTCAGAAGTTAATATTTTTCTGAAGTTTTCTCATTTGAATGTCCATGAATGGGTATTAGAAACACACTAAATTTAAAAAAATCATGTAAGTTTATAAAATATAACAGTTAATTCATTGGAAAATCCTGTGTTCCAAATAAAACAAGAGTTTAAAACAATTTAAAATATGTTTTTATGTCTGTGGCTCTGGGTGTCAAACAAATTGTTTGAAATAATCATACAGAAGGTGAAGTATGTACAACCCCAAATTTAAGGAAGAATATGAAAACTCAAAATAATATTATCTTGTCAATCTAATTGGTTTTGTCTCTGAAATAAAACATCTTTCTACTTACAAAACATGCCAACAACATAAAATTTACTATAATATTTGCATTGAAAAGGTAGGTATCTACTAGTTAATCTGAATAATTTACCTGACAATGACAAATCCAATTAGAAATTGAATAAATGTTTTGCATGGGTTATTTCATTTAGGTGGTACCACTTTGTGACACCTTACTCTTACCTGGCTTGTGTAAGCCATGGAAGTAAGTCATGCCAGGGAACTACCCCTGGTCACCCCCAGGGGTTTGTTCTGAGGCAGGGTGCAAGTCCCTGAGCTGAACCAGGGGACTGGGGACTCTGTGCTGCCTGGAGAGCTGCTGAATTGGTGTTCACGTTTGAGAGCACCCGTGGGTGCTCTCCATGAGGCTCTGGACGGACAGTGACTCCACTGGAGAGTGAATTAACCCAGCTGCTTTGTGCAAGCAGGAACTGCTCTGTCAGCACAGAATGGGGTGGCAAAGTGAGCCAGTAACCTCTGGATCCAGAAGAGGACATCCCCCTGTCTTCTGGGAAGTGTGTTTGGGAGGTGCAGGACCTGCCTGATGCAGCATGCGTCAAATTAGCATTGTAGGTGACTGTTTCAAAACAGATCTGGCAAAACCAGTGTTGACGAGTTACCATATCAAACTTGTCACAGAGGCAGGTAATTGCTAGGTGGGGTGATACAGCCTGTGTGTTATGCAGGAGGTCAGATTAGATCATCACTGTTTCTTCTGGTTTTGAATTCTGTGACTCTGCTGCAACCAGTTGTTCCATGCAATCACTGTCCATACTTGTTTATCACCGACACACCCAAATCGTCTTGCACACATATGTGGCTGACATTGTAATAGAACTGCCTGTTTTCCAGGGCATGAAGAGCTTTCCAATAGGTCCATGTGGTAAGGAAAATGGGACTTTATATAAAAATTATTGCACGATGTGGAATCAAATCAGTGGGAGAGGGAGGGGGTATAGAAAATAGAGAATTTTGTATTAGAAATTCAAGTATTCCTGACTAAGTCGTGCTAAATCGACAGAACCTGTTTTAAACTGAGGTAGCATGCCAGTCAGGTTTGGAAGTAGGAATAATAAAAACACAGTGCAAAATGGTGTGTTATGTAGAATTATGTTGTTATTATTATGTATTGTGTATGCTGTATATTACATGTATTACAACTTGCAGCATGTTGTTACTATTATATATTACTGTGTTCTTAATACAGAATTAAGGACAAAGTAGGTGGGTTACCTTGAAGTAAGCTGCAGCTGCTTGATAGTGTTTTCTATGATGCTGGTTGGGTTAGTCTTGTTTCCATCACTGAGAGTATGGGATTGGCCAAAAGATTGGTTTGAACAGATGTATTTGGTGTTCTTGAAAATAATGCATTTTTGCAGTTCAGCAGTGTGTAAGGAGCCCTATATTTGTTTTGGTAAACCTTCATGCTCCCTTTATTTTTGCAAGGCTGGTTGCAGGCATGAATTTACCTATGCACGCAACTTTGGGCCAAATCTGGAGGCCTGAGTAATAGAAGTTTAACCCTCTTTGCATAACAATTACTTAGAGAGAGATAAAAGACATAAATTTTCTGACAGTTTGTATACACAAAATATCTAAAAACTCTTACATAATTATAGAAATATAAAAATAGAAAAAAACCCTTTAATTGTTGAGAAATTTGGTTTTCTTAAGCTTACATGAATATGAGTTAAGTTTTAGTTCTGCAGATTGAAATCTGTTGGTCATATTGAACTGGTTAACATTACCGCAGTGGTGTCTGCCATGTTTGTGAGAGAGAAAGCTCTCCCCTCCCTGTGTTTGTGGCCTCCCAAAAATAACTGATTTGCCAGACACATTTCTTTTCAAGAAGGAAGACATTATTTTCAAAGAAGGACAAGATTGAGATGGATGCATTTTAGAGCACTGTTACCATTGTAATAAAGTTTCAGTCAGCATCACTCTATGCACTTACTGCCTTGCTTCAATTTATCTGTCTCTTAGAATGCCTAATTTTATTTGGAAAATTTCAAATGGTAGAGTTGCTGTGGATAGAGTGATTGTCATGCAATATTAATTAGCAACTGGCAGATTTTCTTCTTTTTTGCAGGGTCTGGGGTAAAATGATTAGTCTGTTGAGTGTTTTCCTTAGTCAAACAAATACTGCATTTGAGATGGTATATAAACTTTCCTCAACAAAGCTTATTAAAAATTACTGCAAAGGCTTATTTTTAATGGCAATAATTAATAAGCTGTGTACTCACTGTTATCTTTTATATACTTCAAACATTTTTAAAATGTCTTTCTGACAGATGATCTGCATAGCTCTTCTCTTGAACCAGCTATGCCCATTAAAAGAGGGAACATAAATAGGTCAGATTAAGCTGCTAACTGTTCTAGTGTAATTCAGGAGCACTGGGCATAACACAGCTTTTTGGTACATCAGCACATCTTTCTGGTTATTGTCTGAGGAATATATTGCAATCCATACAAAGAAAATTTGTTTATGGAGCTATTGCTTTTATTTTGTTTTTCTCTGACACCCTTTGCTGCTTTTGTCTATAGGGTTTAATGGAATATTTGGGGTGGTTTGGATGGATATTAATTCAGTTTCTCTGAAACAAAAATATAGTTTTAAAAAATAATTATTTAAAAATATGTTTGAGATCAGTTTGCACTTAGAAGAATAGGAAGAAGGTTTAAAAGCTGAAAGTAAAAATGAAAATTTGCTACAGAGGCTATTTTTGAGCTTATCCCTTTCACAAGGTGCCTGAGGATTACTGTGGTATTACAGTTTTACTTATTTGTTAGCTATAAACACATACATTTTGGGTAAGTGGTGAAGTGGTTATAGCTACTTATGGCTTTTAGGGTTATCATTACTGGTTGGCAGGATGCCTTAGTGGGTCACATGTCAAGTGTTTTCCAAATCTGAGTGCTCTACAGGCTGCTTTTCCCTAACCCGTGCACTTGTGTTCATTGGCTTTGGCTCTTTCACTGTACTGTCAATGTGCAGTTTAAACAATTTCTCTTCAGAAGTTCTTTCTGACAGTAGGAGAGAATTGGTTGTTCCTGGTGATATGAACCAGAAGCTTCAGTTTTGGTTTATTCAAAATACCTTTGTTAAAGAGATTTCATGATGTCAGCATACTGGTCAGAACCTTGTTTGTATGAGGATACCAAAGGATATCAGGGAATGGTTTTCACTTTAGGTATTGGGAAGCAGTTTAAGTGCTTTTATTCAGCTGTTTTGTTTATTACTTATTTATAGCACAAAAGATGGGAAAAAATCAGAAGGAAGCTTCTGAGCATGCAGGTGTCTGAAGCAAGTAAATCCTTAGAAGCTGCATATGATTTAAACCACCTTTTAAAATACCACAGTTTGATGGTGGAACCAGAAGAGCTCTTCAGGGTTACAGAGGAATGATGCTTTCAGTTATGAAGAACGGAATTGGAAATACATTTTGGCATGCATCGCAAAAGCACAGCTCAGTTGTGGTATGGCACTTGGGGCAGGGGCAGGGTAAGGTTTGAGACAGAGCAGTTACAGAGAAATTATGAAGGAGAGGTTAGAATGGCAACCAGTGCCATTCACCTGGTGGTAAGGTTATGAGATCTAAAACCAGTCTGTCCAAGAAGGCTCTGCATCACTCAAGAAAATCGGCAGCTATTACTTATGGAAGTACTGTCAAATAACTGAATTTTGTTTAAAGATGTTGCTTGCCTTGAACTAATGAACAAAAAAATTTTTTTTATGGTGTTCAGTCATATTTCCAAATTGCTTCTTGTAACAGGAACATATATCTGTACAAAAGTATCCACGTACTCCAGCATTTAGCTCCATATTTGCAAGTGTATATATTTAGGGAATTCAGTCTTCAATAAAGTAGGTCAGACTGAACTGAATTTCTGGACTGAAATTTGTCTTTCAAATTTGTGGTGAAATTTATCATCCAGCCACACAGTGCCAATTAATGCAGATTTCTTACGATGATTTGAACATAAGATGGACATTCTCATGCAAATTCTTGACTCTTTTGGAGTGGTTTCCTTCCATAGGAAAGAATTTTGTAATGGTTTTGTACTAACCCATATGGAAAGAGACAAAACCAGTGCTTGCCTTACTAGACAGAGGCTTGCAGAACAGTCAAAAATAAGGTGCATTTTCAAATATAAAGAATCATACACAACATACTTATGTTGGCTGTGCTATTAGGACTCAGAACTGTGTTTAGAATGGATTTTAACATGGTAACATTTGTAAGCTGACTGATGACAATTATATATGTTCATTTTACTGGTCTTCTGTTGCTAAGTTTTAGGAACCTCCTGTATATATCACATATTCATGGTTTCTTATTTTTGCATTAACAATGATGACAATTGTATATTTAGGGTGAAAATTTCCTCAGAAAAAGGGAACATCTACTTGTGGGCATTGACGCCTCATAGTATATTCTGGATGCCTCCTTAAAATGGAAGAATCCTGTGGCTTAATTTGCTTTATTAAATAATGTAGTACTGTTTTGTCAAAGTGATACTTAGCACTGCAAAAACAGGTTAATATGCACGGGTTTAGATTTAGAAATAATAGTTTCCCTTTCTCCTCTGTTTCTAACCTGTGACTTCTAACCTTATGCTGAACTGTAGAATGCTTTGGTCTCTGTTGTTGCATATGCCTGTTTATTATTGTAGGTTTGTTGGAAATTTACCGCAAATGTGAGCACCTGAAAATAAATCTTTTGCTAATCTGGAAATGTGATATGCAACGGGAACACTCTCTAGCCTCCAGATAAGGTCTGCAAAGTACCATTGAGACGTAAAGTAATCTCTGGATTGGGTCATTCTGAAAGCTCTTATTGATATGAGATGAGTCTCGATGGAGAAGTCCTGCTGTCACATATTCATGATGTACTGATTGAGCAGGGGGACAGACTCAGAGAGAAGGCTGAAGCTGAGATATTTTCTATGCTGCAGAGATTGAGGGTGTGAAAGAGGCTAATTCTTCATTAAGCTTCACTGATTAAAAAATGGCAGATCTTGTTAGATGTAAGATGCTCTGTTCACTGCTAATGGGACAAGTGAGCAGTGTATTAAGGTAAGGGCACTGTTCTTCAGCAGCAGATATGAAAAGCTTTGTTTATTGTGGGGGGGAGGGGAGTGTTAAAGTGCAGTTTGCTGCTTTGCTATTGAAAAAAATTGGCTGCTGTGTCACACATAGCCTTGTCAGAGAAACAACTGGAATGAAGAAATGCCTTTGAACTCAGGATGGGTTTGTTTTTGCTTCCCAGGCAGTCAGCATCAGTGTTTTTAACAAAAAGGAGGAGGCTGATTACCACAAGGTTTCCTGTTCATGTGGATAAGGAGCTTTCATAAAGAAACAGGAAAACAGAAGTTCTCACAAATAATCAGCATTCTGCTGCATTTTGTGGTATTCTTTACAAATTTTAAGTGAAGGAGAAAGAGGTGTCTGGAGAAAACAGAGGCTGTGCACAAGGTACTGAGAAAACAATGTCCAAAAAGAAGCAGGTTTATGCAAAATGCCTCTCCATTATTGGACTTAGGCGCTTGCAGACACTTGATGAGAGCGTGTTGATGGGTGTTCTTGCTGGGCCCTGCAGGGAATGTGGGGTAGCCTGAGGTTTGTAGATGAAGCAGGGGGTATAGTGCCAGTTTTTCCTCCTGTTTGAAGAAGGCAGATCTCTGGGGAGCACGGCACTTAGGCTGCACTTGAAGGTGCAGTTGTTGGGTCGGCCACTCCTCTCTTCCTGGGGTATGTAGCTTTTGCCCCTTCCTCTCCCAGGTGTGTACACACGCATTCCTAAACCAGAAAGGCTTTCTAGAAAGGAAGGGCTTTCAGAGTTACTGAAACAACAACTGGCTGTATGTAGGATTTTGTCAGGAGAGGATTTTAGTGGGGAAGGGCTTTGCAGGGTTGGCAGGCTTGAAAGGGGCTCCTGCGGGCAGGGTGTCTGTCGCCCACCCATCTCCTCCTCTCGTTGAGGACAGCTGAACACACGCAGACAGACATACACCCCGGGCTTAAAGAAGAGTCTGTTCCAGGTGAGTTTTTCGCCCGAAAGTGGGATGGGGCAGTCGTTGTGTCCCACGGTGAGTACAGAACGCGAAAGCATCTTTGCTCCTGCCAGCCTGCGGTTCCCTCCTCCGCCTCCCACAACTTTATCTGGCTCGGGCGCCGCGTTCCAGGCGGCATCGCGCCTTTCCTGACCCGCGGCTCCCCCTTTGCGGCCGTGGGGAGCCGCGCCGGGCCGGGGGAAGGGGGAGGCGGGGCAGGAGGCGGGCAGGGGAAGTTGGCGGGGGGAGCCGGCGGCGGCCGCGGGCCTGAGGGGAGCGGGCGCGGCGGCCGCGGGTCGGCGGCCCCGGAGCGTCCTCGCGGCCGGGCGAGGATGAGAGACCCAGGTAAGGCACCAGGAGAGCGCACGGATGGTGGCCGTGTGCGGCTCCTGTGCCCCCGCCATTTTCTGCGACTAAAGCTTTTTTCCCCTTTCGAACAGGACAAGTACCACGGGGGACTCAGGACAGGTGCCAGGTGTGAACAAAACATAACTTTTTTTTTTTAACTTTAGTTACAGCGTAAGAGCGTTGGGTTTCGGATAATAAATGATCCCATCTTGCATGGTTAACCTCTGCGTGATATTAACTGGGAGGAGCATCAACTTAAAACATTGAGTCCATATTTCCTTTTTTCCTGTGCTGTAAATACCTTTATGTTTATATGAACATGGGAGTGCATAATTAGCTGGCTGATTTTCTGGGAGCAGGATTATAAACCATAACCCTTCTGTCTCAGCTGTGTGCTGGGATTACTATCCAATGTGTCAGAGGTAGATGAAGGTAACATGGCGAGGAAGTGCTGGTGATACTGGGTCATAATTAAGCAGCCTCGATACAAATATTTCAGATATGTCAAATCTTGGAAGTGGGAGGTCCAGCCAAAACAACAGTGAGATCCCATACTGGAAGTACAGGTGAGATTAATTACATGTCTGAGCTGACCACTGAAACTTTTAAAATGAGAAATAATTTAACTTATTAGGAAGAGTAAATCAGTGAAGGATTTGGAGAGGTGCAGGGCAACATTGTGGTCTTAAAAATAAACCAAACAAAACCTCATGTCATAGTAAATCTGTTTTTTCCTTTGATCTGAAAGTTTCTCTGTGGCTTTTAGTTGCCTCCATTCCCACAACCAATACAAGAGAAACAATAGGAACTTTATTTCATAGCAAATGTTCAGAATATTTTTACAGCAGTTGTGTAGTAGAAATAAGTAGAACATCTTGAACTCCTTAATTTAAAATGTCTTATTTGTAAAGTCATTATTTACCAGATAATTATTGGCATTTTTGCTAAAGTACCAGTTGCAGCAAATAGGATGTGAACAATCTTTCAAAAAGTCTTTTTACCAAATTTTGCTGCGTACAAAGAAATTACACCATTGTATTTTGATCTGCATTATAATTTCATTGCCAGCTGGAAACATGGCAGAGGTCAGCTGCAAGAACAGACTTGTTTTCAGTTATCAGTCCTTTTAATTCACATCAGTACATTAATTGTAATGCCAAGTACAGGTAGGTTGTGAATGGTGTTTTGATGTGAACCTACCTGACAGTACAGAAGAGCTAGAGACAAATAAACAATATGAGATAATACTTTATCACAATAACCATTAACATTTAGACCACACATCTGAATACACTTTATTTGAGAGAAACAGTTTCTGCATATTCTAATCTAGAAAAAAAACTCTTTTGGCCCAGAGTACATAGGTGGTTTCTGTGTGTGGCACGACCTGTGCAGAATGTTCTGTCATCACAGGTAACAGTAATAAAGTTCTCTGGTGAAAAAATGGTTTTAGGTTTTTTTTCAATGAACACTTCCTCTTTAATCTCAGTCATTGCATAACAGCTGTTGTTACAGCTTTAACATGCTTCTGCATCTTTGCATATGTTAGATTCTTTTACTAGAAAACAAAGCAAACCTCACCAGTCTGCCCTTGTGCATGTTAGTACAGGTAAGCCCCAGCAGCCTCTAATGCATTTGGTTCATTTCCATCTTAGAAGAAGCAGTACAAAGGGCAATGGTGAAAAATTCTGGAACCCTTTCTTAGTGCTGCTGTGACAGACTTTACACAATCTGCTCAAACAGGTAAAGGTTTTGCTATCAAGTCCACAATAAAGAAGGTAGAAATGGGCAGCGCATTTCACACTCAGCTTTCATCTGTATGGTGGGAGTAAGGGATGTGCCCATGCTAGATCCAGTGTTGCTTCTGAACCTTAGTTTCAGAGGTCCAGCCTTTGAGCTGGCAAGTGCTTCTGAAGAATGCTGCAAACACTATCTCTGTGTTGTGAAATAGTTTTTACTTGCTTTGGGAGGCTGAGACAAGGCCAAAAAAGATTTACAGTATAGTATCTTCTTCCTCTTCTTCCCTGTGGCTTAACTGCTTTCCTGTTGTTGAGGAAGTTGGGAGGGAGCTGTGTTCCAAAACGTGGTCTTGGGGAATCAGAACAATCTTTTCCAAAGAGATCTGTGTTAAAAAGAAAAAAAAGAAAACAGAAAAAAAAAGCACAAAAAAAACCCAAACCAACTCTGGTCTTGCTCTTATGTTTGAAGACTTTTTAGTAGTTACAATAAAAGAAAGATGTGCTGCAGACTCTCCTTCATTGTGCATTTCCTTGGTATTGTGTAAGTAACATTACAAACACCTCTTGCTTAGTTTTATAGGCAGCTTGCTGTTCTATTGGTGCAGGCCTTTCAGAGTGTCTGAACTTGTTTGTTTGGGGTTTTCTTCATGTTTCCTTTTGGATGTGTGTGGGTTAGTTTACATTAGCACTGTATCCATCCTGTATGAATCAGTATAAACTAAAACTTCACACCTAGAGAAGAAGCCACCACCTGTCTTGTTTCCTCCTGCTAAAGGAGGGTCTTTCCAAACTTCAGATAAGTGTGGGAGGTGTGATAGATGCAGTGTTCTTTGCCACTCTGGACCTAGAGAAGTCACACTCACCATTTACTACTCAGGATGTTATTAAGTAAGTTCTCCACCTTAACAGCAGCAGTGACAGAAGTTCAAAAGCATTATTCACTTCCTTCATTGCTATCACAAGGGCAGCTGTAGCACAGATGGGACACAGGTGTTCTTATTTTTATCAGTATAATTTACATTGTCTAATCCTGGTCTATTCTAGATTATGTGGTACAGGTTACCTCAGCCCAATTACAGCAGGGACTAAGTTTTAGTCTTCCATGCAGAGTGTTTAATTGACCATATAGATTTTATTGTCCTTCTTCCTCTCAAGTGCAGTGTTTTCATCAATACTAAATGTCTCAGGTTGCTTTTCTGCTCTAGTGTGGTAAATTCTCTATTTCCAGCCAAAATATACACATTATTGTTGCTCTTAGAGACCTCCCTTTCTGTCCCTTTGTCATTGTGTAATTCTATAGCAGAGTGAACAATGTGAGCTACTATGTGCTGTCTAAAGGTCCTCCATGTCCACAGGCCTTCCCTTGTGCATTCTTCCTCTTTCTTGTGTGAACTCATTGCATGTTTTACAGCTCTCACTGGGACACTGTGCCTGGAAAGGCTGGCATGCACATCTTGGCACTCTTGCTTGCTCACATGCTCCCTCTGTCTTATTAAAACCTCCAACCTGGTTATTCATGCAGTCTGTGAGTCAGGATGAATTTCACCTCCCTACGGATGGGATACTCTGGGAAGCATAAGCAGTCATCTGGAGGCCAAGAGTGAGAGATCACAGTCCTAGTAGCAGACCTGCTCATTTTTCACTAGGATCTACCTTCTGCTTTTCAGATTTTGGGTACACTGAGTTTTTTACACTGTTGATTTTCAGATTGAATTTTGGGGAAATTACAGTGTTACAGCCCTACCCATGTGATCACTTTTTTCCTTCCTCAAGGGGATGGCTTCAGTAGTTCAAAAAACAGGCAAAGCCAAATCCTTCCCAGGGAACTTCATACCTGAATAAAACATCTGTGAAAACAGCATCAAAATACTCACCACAGAGGCAGTGGAGATGTTCTGAGAGTTGGTGCTGGCTAGGATGTGAAGACAACAGCATTTTTCTATACTCTTAGATATCCTGGGGGGAATTACGGGAACAGTCTAGATGATAAAAGTACAAAGCCGGTTTTTGACAAAAGGCACTGGAGAGAAACTTCAGGAAGAATCTTGCTGTGGAGAAAGCAGAGTGAGATCTTCTGTCTTGCTGACAAGTTTTGCCAAAAGAGTGGTGCTAGCTTTCCCATTCCAGGGGAGATGGAGTTCGGGCAAAGAGGAGATCATGGGTGCATTCCTGGTGAGTGGCACTGACAGAAGGCACAAGTAGGCAGTTTTCTGTGTGACTTAGTCCAAACACAATGCAGGTGGGAAGCAGCAGCACGGAAGTGTGAGATTATGTGGATGAGATGGTGATAACAAGGAGGTCAGCTTAAACTGTCACCCTCTGTGTTTCCAGGGGACTCATGAACTACAGTCATGAGGACTGACAAAATAGGTGTTTCCTTGAAGGTATATCAGCTGAGACAGTCCCATAATGGAAAAGCCTTTCAGAAGGAGAAAGATGGTGTCATTCTGTGACAGTGGCGACAGTGTTACCCCCTTGATCTTTGCTCTGGGGATGTTTTCCACTGATTCAGGACAGTTTGGGCTTGATCAAGAACCAATGTTTGTGCTCATAGAGTCTCCAGAGCTTACATCCTAAGTGGACTTAGCTTGGCTTCCTCTGTGGTTTGAGAGTTAGCTTTGCTTTTGTTTTTGCCCTTCATTAGTGTTTTTTCTTCATTAGAGCTCCCATAAAAACCAGAGGTTTTAATTGTAAAGAATCTGGGAGAAATTTTGTCCCTTTTATCTATGATATAAAGAGTATTTGGGATGAGGTAAAACTGACTTCAGTTGAGTTCTGAAAAGCTACAGTGTGACCTATGTGCTATACTCATAAGTCATTTTGTGTTCTGGCCATTATAGAATAAAGGAACAGGCTGATATCTGATCCTTTTCCAATTTGCTTTCTCTCCGAAATTAGTTGTGTGTTAGCCAGACCTGCAAAGACAAACCCCTTTCTTGCTCAGTTGGATTACAGCCAGCGTGAACGCAGCAAAGTCACAATCACTCATTTGGAAGTGAACTCCCTCATTTTTTTAGAAACTATTTTTAGATGATTGTTGAAGTTTCCTCCACTGGCACAGAATGTTTTTCTGTATTTCACCAAGTTATATAACATCTCACTTACATTTTGGAAAGTTCATTTTGACATGCTTGATTACCACATATTTTCAGTTCTTAAATTTAGATAGGTTAAAAAAAAAAAAAAACAAACCAAAAAAAACCCCAACAACTAGACTTTGTTGCTTCCTGGTCCTACTTACTCCTTTGTCCCTTTTGTTATTGTTGCTGTAATCACATACTGACATGGAATTAGTCTTTGGAGTGTATTTGAAAGAAGGGAGAGGGTCAGAGTGCTCCAAGTCATATGGATTCTCTCACCTGGGAATGTGCTGTGCTGCTCAGTGCTGTGGGCACTGCTGTGGATTGACCCCTTCTGGCAGCCTCTCCCCAGCTGGCTGCTCACCTCCCTCCCCACGGCAAGGTGGGGACAGGATAGAAGGGTAGGTGGTCAGAGGGTGTCTCCCATGGTGAGCCAGAATAATGCCAACCTAAAGCAAGATTCTAAGCATGCCAATCAAAACTGTACTAGGCTATCCGATTAATGGATTTACAGGCTTTCCTGTGGCGTTGCTCATTTGTCATGAGTGTGACTCTTCTAAAGAATTCAGGCACAATTCTTATATCCTTATCAGAGGTACTTTTGAAGAGAAGCTCTTAATTTATATATAAGGGATAGTAGTACAGTAATGAAGATCTGTTCATATAAATCAAGTTGTGCTGAGAAGTTTTCTTTGTTCTAAATTTAAGTTGTATTTTTTAAGGATTTTAGGGAAGGAATAATTCCGTACTTTGCTTTGTGTTGGGTTTTTTTTCCCCCCCTTTCTTCTATTTCAAATATACCTTTATGTTCTGAAAACAGGAGATGAAGAGGACTAAATGCAAGAAGAGGTTTAAGGTTTTCAAAGAACACTAGTGGTGCGGAGATTATTTGCTTGGCTGTTGCTGTTAGAGCAGGATGTTATTTCTCATTTCATGTTATTTCTCTCTATTTTGGTCCTAACACTCGGATTGGTGTGCCTTATCTTTGTTTACTACTACTGTGTAGTATTTCAGAACCTTTTGCAACTCTTCAGCATGTCTTAGATTATGGAAACTCAGAAATGTCTCTTGGAGATTGTTGAACTGAACACAATCATATACTCAGAAAAAAATCATAATATCCTTTCCTTTCTTACTCTGTTGTATTAAAGTTCTTGTTACCCAAAATGCATTTCCACACTGGGTTGACACCCTGGAAGTAGCTGCTCCTGCTCCTTGCCACTTAACCAGATAATTCATCTCAACTTCACATGCCTCACAAGTGTACAAATCTGTAGTGACGAAAACCATACTGGAGAGTAGGTAGATAGTCATGCAAAGTGGTCTGATCAGTGGCTTTGTGCTGCTCATTATTCTTTTCTGAATCCCTCAGTATCTCATTCTCTGCTTGATAATTCCATGTTTTAGGACTGAGTGGATTATTCCAGATGACCTCTTACCTGAGCTGCAGACAAGGCCTGTCATCTTATTGACTCCCAAACATGACTCCTTCCATAAATGCACAGTTCCTTCTCCTGCTGCTTCACTTTCTCTCTGTGCCTCCGTCAGAGCCCTGCTGCACCATAACTCAGTATCATCCCATCTTGTATTGTATGGCCTTCTACCAAAATCACTTCAATTTTCAAACTGTCTTTGTAAAACTTATGTACTGTTTCTCATTCTTCACTGATCTTTCCAGCACCAGCCTGTTTACTCTTACTTGCAGATGTCATTAGTCCAGTTTATTTCCCTTTTATAGGTATTAAAGTTGTAAGGTGGGCCTCACAAGTTAATGCCTCTTCACAGCTTAATGGCATTTTTGCTTACTTCATGGTGTCATTGTGATGTCTGACTGTAAATTAATTAAATTTGGAATTAAGTATTCCTGAGACACTTGGAACTTTTACTTAAATGGGATATATTTTGTAGTTGCCATATGCAGTCTCCTTCCATGGAGGTTTTCAAGACCCAGCTGTGCAAAAAATCCTAAGCAACATTGACTCTACTGTGAGCACAAGTTTGGGCTAGAGATCAACCATCCAGCCTGAGTAATTTCATGTTTCTGGAGCATTCTTCAGCCTTACACCATTCCACATCTTTGAGATTCACCACTCCTCATCTTTCATGTCTCTGGGTTTGCTTCCCTGGTTAAATAAGGTTAGGTACATTGGATTAGCTCTAGTTTTGTAGGTTTTTAAAATATAGGTTGCATTTCCAGATATGCCTCATGTACACTTACAGATGTATCTTTATCAACTGATAGGTTCTTTGTAAAGAACTGATTTGGTCACCTTTGAAAACGAGGGTAAGAATTCTGTTTGTCAGCTGGGCTGGTATTTCCATGATGTCTGACAGCAGAGCACATTACTATGATTAATTTATAAAAGAAAACAGGGTGTTCTGAAATGACTGCAGGGCATGGCTTCCATGAAATGTGAACAAGTTAGGACTAAAATAAGCTATATCTAATATATCAATTCCCATCTGAGGTCCTGCTTTCTTAACTATAAATAATGCACAAGTCCCTTTTACATATAGTTCTGGACACTAGTGCTCCGTGTAGGTTTTAGATATCTCTGTTCCTTTTTAGTTTACTTTCTCTTCTGCCTTATAGCTGCTGCATTAAAATATTTTGAGATGTGGAGTGATGATCTATAGAGCATTTTTTGATTGGTTTGGGGGCTGCATAAGCTCTTCTAGTTCCTGTGTGCAATGAAGACAGATTGAAGTATCTTGATTTTAATACCTTTAATACCTTTAATACCTACTACGCATTTTTTTAGTGTTACTAAGTATTAATGTCTACAACGGGTAAAAAAATCGTTTCCATATTCATTGCAGTACAACAATAAAAGCTTTTCTTCCATTCCCTCTGTGGTTTTGCTTCACAGAGATAAAATCACTAGTGCATTTGTGGTTTTATGTGAATGAAATGTCTCTTCTCAATTACTTGTTTCAAAACAAGCTTTCTAATTCCTATTGTCCTAATCAAAAAAATGAATTATTTGTCACCAGAAAACTGGCAGTGTCACCTCACTTTTGATTAAAAAAAAAAAAAGAAATTATTTCAGAGTTTTATTAGTTTCTGAAATGGCTGGTTTTTAATGTAACTACTGTACTGTATAATTCATGCACATAGAATAGGATAGTAAACAGAGTTAACCTTATGGTGTGCCTACCAAAATATGTTCGTAAAATTCACTGGGGTCAGGATGGTTGGATGATAGGACCACTGGTCTGAGAAATTAAACAACTGGCTTCCAGTGCCAGGTCTGCCATTTTCTGTCTGATAGCTGAAAAACCCAAACAAACAAACAAACAAAAAACAAAAACCCACAAACAAAAACCCCCTCCCCTCCCAAAAATACCAAAACCAAAATCTCATTTATTGTTGTCTGTGGAAGAAATATCATTACCCACTTCTGTAGAGTTTTTATGTGGTACCTTACTTTTCACTCCAAGATTTTTACAGTATTAGTAGTTTTACATTCTCATTCTGCCTAGGAAATCCTAGGGATCCTTAACCAGTAGCATGTGGTGTTTTCAGGCTTTAATTCAGAAGAGTTGATAGTAATGAGCCTCCCAAATCTTACCTTCTGTGTGCTACAGGAATTTCTCAGTGTTCTGCTATTGTTGGTGTTATTTGGACTTTCAAGAGTATGAAATAATTTGGGATTTGTTTTCGTTTTGGAGGGAAGGGGATCTTTCGTTTGTTTTAACCTAATTCTGTTAAGCTATGATGTTACTTTGTTTTTAGCTGGGTGAGAGACTTCAGTAAAAGGTGATTGAGGACTTTTTTTAAATCTCTGCCCATGTAATAGTTTTTTAAATTGTTTGAAATGGCATAGTATAATTGTGTTACACTAGGCATGGAAAAGTCTCATCTGCTGATTATTTGTAGGGAGTGTGTAGGAAGAAGATGTAATAGTTTCAAAATGGATGATTCAGACTGGTGGGAGAAACAGCTCCATCCCATGTGTAAGGATTAGAAACCCAAAATCAGCTCGGATAAAATTAAGCTACAATGTGTAAGGCCTGTTGGGATTTTGAAGGGGTGGGGTGTTCCCATCTGCCTTCGTTCTGCCCATAGCTGAGAAGTGGGTTGAGCAGACAGAATGGTTGATTCTCACAGTTTCCATAATTTTTGTTGGCA